>NC_090887.1:21722590-21757047 GCF_036669925.1 Montipora capricornis | reverse complement strand
TAATCCTTGCAAGTCAATTCTGAACTTGATAGTAACGGGTGACACAAGTCCGATAGGATCCCAGAGTTGAGCGAGAAACTTCAGACAGCTTCTTTTGGAGAAGCCTTCCAGTAAGCCAACCACGTTTTCTTTCTTGAAGGTAAACTTGTCTTCTTCTTTATCCCATTTGTGGCCAAGCAGATCTGTAAATCTCTCACCATTAGACTGGTCAATTTCTGAGCGGTTGGAATGCCACGCCTTAATTTGAAACTGGCCTTTTCCAAGGACGGTGTCAATTTCTTTGATTATTCTCTTGGCTTTTGTCGAGTTGCCTTTGGATCCCGCGATATCGTCCACGTACGCGTGATCTTGAAGTTTTTGGGCTGTGTCTGGAAATTCGACTTGTGAGACTTTAGCTAAGTAATTGATGGCGTTCGAGGCAATGTCTGGGGCTGCTTGTCGCCAAAATTTAATCTGAGGCACTGGAAGACTGAGGGCGTTTCACTTTTGTCGCTTCTCCACAAGAATCTGTGAAAGACTTGGTCATCAGGGTGCACTAGTACTTGATTAAACATTTTCCGGATATCACCCGAGTAAGCCACTTCGTTCCATCGCCAGGCCATAAGCACATTGGGAAGACTGTTAGTGTAATTAGGTCCTTTCTCGAGGTGATCGTTCAGGGAAAGACCGTCGTGACCTTTTGAAGACGCATCGAAAACAAGGCGAACCTTAGTAGTTCTCTCTGGTGTGAAAACTGCTTGCAAGGGCAGATACCATTCGGGTTGACTGTGATCAACTTCTTCTGTAGGAATTTAATTACGAATTCTTGTTCCAACAGCTTTTGTACCTCGTCATTTACGATTGCGAAGCATTCTTTTCTTTGGAACGACTTCTCGGCAGACTGCATTCTTTTAAAGGCAATGTCATAATTGCTGCGTTTGGGGGGTCCTTTCTCATTCCATGGCATTCTTACTTGGATTCTTCCATCTACCAATGTAGTTGAATCAGACAGGGATTTGACGAACTTGTTTTCTCGTAGCACGTTCTCACTACAAGTACACAGTTCCGTTGGTTTAACTCCCAGCGTGTCCTGATAAAGTAGTTTCTTAATGTCGTCCTCAAAGCTCAATGTTCCGACTTCAACGGACTGTATCCTGGAACTGTTAACTTGTCCTAAAACGTACCAACCAAAGCAGTTACGTTTGGCAATCGGCTCTCCTGGCTCCCCAGACAAGGCATGAATGTCGACAAAGGCATTGACGAAATCTGTACCGATTAAAAGATCTATTGTTCCACCAGATAGATGCAGTTTGTTCGCAACTGGTTTGAGATGAGAGAAGTGTTCAATAGCTCCCTTTGAGATTGTCTTCGCGGCACTGCAAGGTCTCTTTATCGTGTATACTTCCAGGGTCTTTATGATATCCTCTTCTGTACTCGAGGCAACAGTGATCTCGATGATTTCCGAAGTTTCAGACCTCTTCTCTCCACCTGCTAGATTCATAGTAAGATGGGTGGCTGTCCCTGCTATTCCCAGTCGTTCGGCTGCATTCTTAGATAGCAGACTTGTGTTTGATCCAGAATCTATCATCGCAAGCATTTCAACAAGCGTTCCACCTGAGTCCATAACCTTCACCTTTTGGACAGGACATAAACCAGTGATTAGCTTAACATCTTCCTTGTGGTCAGCGGCACAGTTGGTATTGCCTTATGCAGGAACATCTTGCATTCGGAAAGGCACTGCGTTCGAGCTTAGATTCGAATTGATCGTCTCGTTGTGAAGAGTGCGGTGATGGTTTCTTTTGCATTTATCACAGGTAGTACCGTCTGGTTTCTTACAGTCGTTCGTGTGATGTGGTCTAAGACATTTGCGACATCTTTTGCTCTGTTTGACTACGTCCCATCTTTGATTTACCGTTGAACTTTGATACAGCGGACAGGCAGCTAAATGGTGTTTCCACGCACAACCGAGTGGGCACGCTTCTTGATCGGGAGTTCTATCATTACTAGCAGCGTGGTTCTCTGTTCTTCTAAAGGTTGGTCCTCGGTGGGTACGTTCCTTTTCATCGGCGTTGTCACTGTCTGGTTTGCCTCTGGAGCGAAGAGTTGCCTCTTGATGTAACCAGGTTACAAGGTTTGACACATTTTCTTCCTTTCCCGCTCTCTTCATCTCCCTACCAAAGTTTGTATTGTCTCTTGGATCGAGTTTTGATAAAAGCTGAGACATGAACGGAGCTTCTGACGCCTCCAACACGGTGCAGCCATTGTTTTCCATATCATTGACAAATACAGAAATCGTCGTCGCGTAACGCGTGAGTGACTTGGAGTCTCGCTTAACATGTTTGAGATTATTCATTTCAGCTAACAGTTCGTCCATAAGTTTTCGCTCATTTGCGAATTCAGTCTCGAGAATTTCCCAGGCTTGGTTAATGTCTTTACAGGTCTTAACTTGATCTGTCCAGAAGAAGCCTTTAGGCATCGCTTTTCGGAATCTTTGAAGTTGCTCGTCCTTGTCTTGTCCATATTTTTCCATACAGTGTCTAAACTCCCTTTTCCACGTTTGATACGTTCTTCGACTTCCGTCCCAGTTCGGAACTGTCAACCGCTCTAGGCTGCTAGGTTTCGATCCTATCGCAACGGCCATTTTCTCAATTGCAGAGGTCATCGTTTTCAAGGTTTCTGTGTGGTCAGGACCCTTCGGAAGAGCATTTTCGCTTTGATATGATGCGTATTTCAAAGTAATTTGGAGAAAATCAGCTTTGACTTTGTCCCCGAGTTTTCTGTTCGTTAACAACAATTCATCTTCTGATGAAGCGCCTTCTTCAATTAACTTATCTAAAATTGCCTCTTGCTGCTTTTTAACAGATCTGTACTTCGATTCCACTCAATTGAACACTGCTTCGAGTCTTTCGAGTCCCGGATTTACTGCAAAGATCGCTTCCAATTCTTCCATTAACTCATTAAGAATTCCAGCGGCATTGTTCATTTTTCCCGTGAGGGTTTTTACATCAACTTTCGGCGGCATTGCGAAATGAAGGTGTAAATTGAAGTATTTTCTAGAACGGTCAGTCGCTCGCTTTATGGCAGTCGGTTGTTCTGGAAAATGATGCGTTTCTTTCGTGAATTTAAATGACTGTAATGATTCCAAGATCGGTCGGTCGCTTGATTCGCTGTCAGTTGTTCTTGGAAACCGGTCGTTTTGCCACGACGCTGTCCTTCGGGATCTTGCAGTTGATAACGTAACCTTCGATGAACAGAATTTTTGACTGATTCGCGCTTACGTAGCGAAGCGTTACTTAAATTTGAAGGCTACAGTCGAAGTATAGATAACCCGGCGTTTTATTTCTGTACTCGTTGCGGACGGGAAATGTCATCGGCAACAGTCAAACTGCAAAGCAAATAAAGATTTGCGTTTTAAATATGAAATTACACTTTAAAGACTGAAATATTCGCAGCGAAATTCTACTTACAATTCTGTTGGGCAATCCATACTTCATAACACGGCTCTTTACATTGTGGGTGTGTCGATCGGTTGATTGCATGCAAAAGCGAATATTTAAATACGTTACGTTTTTTTATATAAATAGACTAACTCGTCGCCAGGTCCTTTGCGACTTTATTTTGGCGCCCAAACGGAAGTTCTACCGCACTAGCGCAAATCACTCCGCCCGAGTGCGGAAATTAAGAGCTTAGCTGTAATTGAGCAACCATTTTAAGACTGAAATAATCATGCGAGTGTTCATTGTTCTTGAATTGATTTAAACTAGAGTAGTCCTGCATTGAGCTCTTCCTTTGTCGCAATCAAACACAGTTTGTGAATTGGTCTGTCGTACTCCCCATCTCTTGTCTTGATTCTCACTTTTCGAACAAGGCCGTCGTTTCCAGGATAGGTGCCTACAATACGCGCCATTTTCCATTCACATCTTTTGTGTTTGGGATCCAGCTCCAATACAAGATCACCGGTCTGGATATTGTCTCGCACGCGAAACCACTTGTTTCTTGGTAACAAGTTTGGATCGAAATACTTCATCCAACTCCTCCAGAAATCAGCAACTCTGTTTTGGGTACTCCTGAGTAACTGTTGCGGATTGATTCTTTCTTCTGGTTCTGGTTGTGGCGGTGGATTGTATTGGCCTAGCAGTAGGTCGTTTGGAGTGATCGGTGGGGCCTCCCAGATATCGTCGGAACTGGGGTACAGCGGTCGTCCGTTGACCATGTAGGTGATTTCTGACAGAAATGTTCTCCATTGTTCTTCGGAGTAGGCTTGGTTCTTGCAAGTGGCGTTAAGTGCTTTTCTGACTGACTTAATTAGGGTCTCAACAATTCCGTTTTGGTGACTCGCATGTGGTGTATTCCATTCCCATCTGAACTCGCAGCCAAATTTATCAGAGAGGACACTCTTTATCCCAGGAATATCCCAGTTCTGTGTGGTTTCCTTCAGGTAACCTTGGGCACCCACGAAGTTTGTTCCACGGTCTGACCAGCAAACATTAGGGTATCCGCGTAAGCAGGCAAATCGACGAAAGGCCATTAAGAATGCGTCTGAGGTTTTATCGGTGACCAGCTCTTGGTGGATCGCACGTGAAGTCATGCAAGTGAAGATGATCACTTGGTCCTCTTTCAGGGTTTTGCGACCGAGTTTAATCTGTACTGGTCCGAACATGTCCATAGCAGTGTTCGAGAATGCAGGGAAGCCAGCTGCTACTCTTAGGTTTGGGATCTGTCCCAAGAGCTGGTTGAGGGGCCTTTTCCGTAGTTTTCTGCATGTGACACATTTTGAGGTGACGGTCTTAGCCATTCTGCGGAGTCCAATAATCCAAAATCTTTTTCTGGCCTCGTGAATTAAACTCTTATAGCCACAATGCCCACGTCGTTCGTGGAGGTCACGCAGAAGCAAGATCACAAAAGGGTGGTCTTGTGGTAACATAATAGGCTTTCTCAACTCTTCCGGGAGACATCTGGTATCTTCAAGTCGACCATGCGCACGAAGAAGGCCATCTTCACCCTTCTTTGCCACTAGTTTCTTATCCAAACTGTCTTGGTCGACGTGAAATTGACTCCACTTCAGAAGCTGGGTTTCGGCAGACTTCAGTTCTTGAACTGAAATGGGCCCTGACTTCGGGTTCATTTTCCGAGTGTTGTGAATAAAGCGACGAATGTAGGCAAGAGTTCTCCTTATCTTGGAGTACCTAGAACACGTTTTCAGCAAATGTAAAAGGATAGGATTTTCTTCAGATTCATGCTGATCTAGTTCAGGACATACTTCTGCGGCGGCAGTGCGATGTTTCCCGGCTTTCTTCTCTTTCTGAAACGTTTTCTTCTCTTTTAAAGCTTCAAGGTCGTCCACATTAGTGTTAACTTGGGTGTGATCTTGAAAGTTGGGCCACTTTTCCTCTGGCAACTCTAGGAAGGATGGTCCCTCTGCCCACTTCATGAGATGATTAAGATGGATTCCTCTCGTCAGACCATCTGCAGGGTTGTTGTTAGACTTGATGTAATGAAATTAGTCTGCCCCAATGGTCTCTTGAATTTCAGCCACTCTGGCAGATACAAAGGGCCTGAATTCCCGTGTTGGGGTTCTGATCCAGGACAAAACAGTTGATGAATCGATCCAGAAGAATCGTTTCCAGTCCTGCGCTTTTGTGAATTCCAATGCTTTTACACATGTGATGTACATGCGTGCGAGTGATAAACAGCCCAACAGTTCTAATCTCGGGATGCTTTTCTTCTTCAGTGGTGCTACGAAAGCCTTTATCATGACTGCAACACAACGATAGTTTCCGCCAGCGAGTTTCCACCGTAGGAAGATGACTGCACCATAAGCCTGCTCACCACCATCGGAGAATCCGTGAATTTGAGGCACGCCCACTGCATTGATTGGTTTTAGCTTGCGGTCAAAGTGAAATGACAGGAGATCATTTATGGACTGGACATTTTCTAACCATGTTTGCTGAATACTCTCGCGAAGGATGTCGTCCCAGCTGTAACCCGAACTCCATAATCCTTGCAAGTCAATTCTGAACTTGATAGTAACGGGTGACACAAGTCCGATAGGATCCCAGAGTTGAGCGAGAAACTTCAGACAGCTTCTTTTGGAGAAGCCTTCCAGTAAGCCAACCACGTTTTCTTTCTTGAAGGTAAACTTGTCTTCTTCTTTATCCCATTTGTGGCCAAGCAGATCTGTAAATCTCTCACCATTAGACTGGTCAATTTCTGAGCGGTTGGAATGCCACGCCTTAATTTGAAACTGGCCTTTTCCAAGGACGGTGTCAATTTCTTTGATTATTCTCTTGGCTTTTGTCGAGTTGCCTTTGGATCCCGCGATATCGTCCACGTACGCGTGATCTTGAAGTTCTTGGGCTGCGTCTGGAAATTCGACTTGTGAGACTTTAGCTAAGTAATTGATGGCGTTCGAGGCAATGTCTGGTGCTGCTTGTCGCCAAAATTTAATCTGAGCCACTGGAAGACTGAGGGCGTTTCACTTTTGTCGCTTCTCCACAAGAATCTGTGAAAGACTTGGTCATCAGGGTGCACTAGTACTTGATTAAACATTTTCCGGATATCACCCAAGTAAGCCACTTCGTTCCATCGCCAGGCCATAAGCACATTGGGAAGACTGTTAGTGTAATTAGGTCCTTTCTCGAGGTGATCGTTCAGGGAAAGACCGTCGTGACCTTTTGAAGACGCATCGAAAACAAGGCGAACCTTAGTAGTTCTCTCTGGTGTGAAAACTGCTTGCAAGGGCAGATACCATTCGGGTTGACTGTGATCAACTTCTTCTGTAGGAATTTTAATTACGAATTCTTGTTCCAACAGCTTTTGTACCTCGTCATTTACGATTGCGAAGCATTCTTTTCTTTGGAACGACTTCTCGGCAGACTGCATTCTTTTAAAGGCAATGTCATAATTGCTGCGTTTGGGGGGTCCATTCTCATTCCAAGGCATTCTTACTTGGATTCTTCCATCTACCAATGTAGTTGAATCAGACAGGGATTTGACGAACTTGTTTTCTCGTAGCACGTTCTCACTACAAGTACACAGTTCCGTTGGTTTAACTCCCAGCGTGTCCTGATAAAGTAGTTTCTTAATGTCGTCCTCAAAGCTCAATGTTCCGACTTCAACGGACTGTATCCTGGAACTGTTAACTTGTCCTAAAACGTACCAACCAAAGCAGTTACGTTTGGCAATCGGCTCTCCTGGTTCCCCAGACAAGGTATGAATGTCGACAAAGGGATCGACGAAATCTGTACCGATTAGAAGATCTATTGTTCCACCAGATAGATGCAGTTTGTTCGCAACTGGTTTGAGATGAGAGAAGTGTTCAATAGCTCCCTTTGAGATTGTCTTCGCGGCACTGCAAGGTCTCTTTATCGTGTATACTTCCAGGGTCTTTATGATATCCTCTTCTGTACTCGAGGCAACAGTGATCTCGATGATTTCCGAAGTTTCAGACCTCTTCTCTCCACCTGCTAGATTCATAGTAAGATGGGTGGCTGTCCCTGCTATTCCCAGTCGTTCGGCTGCATTCTTAGATAGCAGACTTGTGTTTGATCCAGAATCTATCATCGCAAGCATTTCAACAAGCGTTCCACCTGAGTCCATAACCTTCACCTTTTGGACAGGACATAAACCAGTGATTAGCTTAACATCTTCCTTGTGGTCAGCGGCACAGTTGGTATTGCCTTATGCAGGAACATCTTGCATTCGGAAAGGCACTGCGTTCGAGCTTAGATTCGAATTGATCGTCTCGTTGTGAAGAGTGCGGTGATGGTTTCTTTTGCATTTATCACAGGTAGTACCGTCTGGTTTCTTACAGTCGTTCGTGTGATGTGGTCTAAGACATTTGCGACATCTTTTGCTCTGTTTGACTACGTCCCATCTTTGATTTACCGTTGAACTTTGATACAGCGGACAGGCAGCTAAATGGTGTTTCCACGCACAACCGAGTGGGCACGCTTCTTGATCGGGAGTTCTATCATTACTAGCAGCGTGGTTCTCTGTTCTTCTAAAGGTTGGTCCTCGGTGGGTACGTTCCTTTTCATCGGCGTTGTCACTGTCTGGTTTGCCTCTGGAGCGAAGGGTTGCCTCTTGATGTAACCAGGTTACAAGGTTTGACACATTTTCTTCCTTTCCCGCTCTCTTCATCTCCCTACCAAAGTTTGTATTGTCTCTTGGATCGAGTTTTGATAAAAGCTGAGACATGAACGGAGCTTCTGACGCCTCCAACACGGTGCAGCCATTGTTTTCCATATCATTGACAAATACAGAAATCGTCGTCGCGTAACGCGTGAGTGACTTGGAGTCTCGCTTAACATGTTTGAGATTATTCATTTCAGCTAACAGTTCGTCCATAAGTTTTCGCTCATTTGCGAATTCAGTCTCGAGAATTTCCCAGGCTTGGTTAATGTCTTTACAGGTCTTAACTTGATCTGTCCAGAAGAAGCCTTTAGGCATCGCTTTTCGGAATCTTCGAAGTTGCTCGTCCTTGTCTTGTCCATATTTTTCCTTACAGTGTCTAAACTCCCTTTTCCACGTTTGATACGTTCTTCGACTTCCGTCCCAGTTCGGAACTGTCAAGGGCTCTAGGCTGCGAGGTTTCGATCCTATCGCAACGGCCATTTTCTCAATTGCAGAGGTCATCGTTTTCAAGGTTTCTGTGTGGTCAGGACCCTTCGGAAGAGCATTTTCGCTTTGATATGATGCGTATTTCAAAGTAATTTGGAGAAAATCAGCTTTGACTTTGTCCCCGAGTTTTCTGTTCGTTAACAACAATTCATCTTCTGATGAAGCGCCTTCTTCAATTAACTTATCTAAAATTGCCTCTTGCTGCTTTTTAACAGATCTGTACTTCGATTCCACTAAATTGAACACTGCTGCGAGTCTTTCGAGTCCCGGTTTTACTGCAAAGATCGCTTCAAATTCTTCCATTAACTCATTAAGAATTCCAGCGGCATTGTTCATTTTTCCCGTGAGGGTTTTTACATCAACTTTCGGCGGCATTGCGAAATGAAGGTGTAAATTGAAGTATTTTCTAGAACGGTCAGTCGCTCGCTTTATGGCAGTCGGTTGTTCTGGAAAATGATGCGTTTCTTTCGTGAATTTAAATGACTGTAATGATTCCAAGATCGGTCGGTCGCTTGATTCGCTGTCAGTTGTTCTTGGAAACCGGTCGTTTTGCCACGACGCTGTCCTTCGGGATCTTGCAGTTGATAACGTAACCTTCGATGAACAGAATTTTTGACTGATTCGCGCTTACGTAGCGAAGCGTTACTTAAATTTGAAGGCTACAGTCGAAGTATAGATAACCCGGCGTTTTATTTCTGTACTCGTTGCGGACGGGAAATGTCATCGGCAACAGTCAAACTGCAAAGCAAATAAAGATTTGCGTTTTAAATATGAAATTACACTTTAAAGACTGAAATATTCGCAGCGAAATTCTACTTACAATTCTGTTGGGCAATCCATACTTCATAACACGGCTCTTTACATTGTGGGTGTGTCGATCGGTTGATTGCATGCAAAAGCGAATATTTAAATACGTTACGTTTTTTTATATAAATAGACTAACTCGTCGCCAGGTCCTTTGCGACTTTATTTTGGCGCCCAAACGGAAGTTCTACCGCACTAGCGCAAATAGCTCGTACGCTCGGCCTTGGTCATTTCGCGCTGTGTCTTAGGTAAATACAAGGACAAATATATGTACTGTAGCGCAAAAACATTAGTAACTGGAAGGTATGATGAGTACTTTCATGCGGCCAACAAATTGGAAACTCATGGTTTATTCATGCTTGTGATGTGACACAGTCTGCAATCAGTGATCACACAGCTTAGTAAACTTAATACTTATATTAAAGACGCCGAGACCAAAGATTTCCTTTGTGACCAAGAGAAGTTATAAAAACTATGTCAGTGCTAGTGTTATTGAGGATTTGGCAACGACAAATTACACTGGAATGCGCCATTTTCGTCAGGAAGTTAAACGTGAAATTAGGCTTGCCGAAAAAGAGCATGTTCGCTCTGAAATTATAAAATCAAACGGTAATACCAATTCAATTTGGAAAATTCTTAATGCCTACATTCCAAGGAAGAATACTCCATTAGCCACTGTCGAAAAGCCACTTCCCCTAGCAAACAAATTCAATGAATTTTATGCAAATGTAGGTGCAATGACAGCTTTGAAAGCCGCGAAACTTGCCGATTCTGAAAGACAGCTCGCCAGTTATCGCTCCCATTATAACAAGTGTTATCAACAATTCCTTCACTTTGAGTTATTTTCCACGTTTATGGAAGAAGGAAGAAATCGTTCCAATTCTTAAATCCGGGAACAGCGAAGAACCTGCGAATACTAGGCCAACACTAATACTAGGCCAACAGTGTTGGCTTAGTATTCGCAGTGTTCATATAAATGTAAGTAGTCTTCAGAATTAATGGGGTTTTTTTATTATTATCATCGCAACGTATATAGTTTTCTGTGCAATAAAGTATTTATTTATTTATTTATTTACTTATACCCTTCTCGAAGACCATGGTCAAATCTCTCCAGACCGCGTAAGCCCGGATTCTAAGTCGCACTTCGTCGTTTTCAGGCTGACTTAACTCACGTTTGAAAAGCCATCAATATTGATGATTTTAAAGGAATATATATATCGGCTGGTCACGTAGAGGACATTTATTAGCATATTATATTTTTGCTTAAGTGTTTTAACACGCTTGGGCTCACATGCACTTATCAAGAATCTGTTTATGGCGATGGAAGGTGCAGCTCGAGATTAGTCAGTTTCTAAAATGTCGCAGCTTAAAAGAACAGTCCTTTTTGCATTTTCAGCACTTTGCCTAGGATCTAGTTTGGTAATTTTTCTGTCACTTTTGTTTTGTTTCTTTTTCGTCAAACCTTGTCCTCAGTGCCGCCACAAATATGGAACATTCACGGATGGAGCTGTGGGTGTAATGTGTAACTGTGAAGCGTGAAGCTAATAAATAAGCTATTTATAATGTTTCGTGATTCAGGCCAACTTACGGGAAGAGTTGTCACGATAATAAATTTGAATAGGACTAAAAATAATTTTTTACAATTCCTAAATCATTAGGCCAATAATTTATATGATTTTTAAATGACGTTTTACCTAATTTATATTATAATTTAAATATTTAAAACCCTTTCATTTACCGATTTTACCTTGTCTAAAGCCTTACACTTTTATCCTCGCCAATAGGGGACGCTTCAGGGTGAATCATTTTAAAATTACTTAATCATTTAATTTGTTTAGAATATAATTTCAAGTAATCATAAATACTGTTGTGGATACCAGGCACTTTTCCAATATGAGTCAGCATCATCCTCGGACCCAGGGACAGTTCTTGGGGCACAGGAGTCTAAATTGGCGACGAAGAAACATATTGAAAGGCTAGGCAATGACACATGTTATAAGCTTTTTGTCGTGCTCCGGTGATGCGTTAAGTCACGTCCTGTTTGCCACACTTTGTTGATTTAATTGTTTTAAAATGATTGTGGCGTAATTTTCAACCAGGTGATTTCCACTAGTAGAACACATGACGGTTTTCTCACATATGGACATTTAAAAATATGTTTCAACATGTATCTGAGCTTCAGGAAGACTAGCCTACCTCGAAGAGACACTCTTAGGGCTTCCTCACGCGTTCCCCTAATCCCCCCCCCCCCCGCCCCCCCGTCCGTTCGCTTGGGATTGATATCATATGTACATTTCTTTCCGCGCTATTTCAGAGGAGTCGTTTCGTTTGAGTAAGCCCATTTCTTGTAGTCCTTTTGTTGAACTTATTTAAGGTTTGTTTTATATTTCAAACCAGAGAAACACTGATTACGAAAGATCGGTTCGCACTAGCAAGACATTAAATCAATTTTTAGAGACGATCATCGCCAAAGGCAGCCTAAAATTTTCAAGCTTAAACGTAATAGATTTGTTCCAAGCTTTCTTTTCGCTTCTGTCCTAGTGTCATTCATTGCGCTTGAAGGTAATGGTTCTCGTGCAGTTCAAATACGCTCGTAGTACTTTAATATTTGTATTCGTATTTTGTATACTTCCACGGCGCTTTCAATTTTACTTGTAGATGAAACGATACCATAATCTTGCTAAGCACTCATATTTTGACCAGCGAGAGTGCAAATGAATACCCCACCGAGGAAACAAATTTAATGTTTCTGAGGAATATTTTGAAAAGGCTTCGTCCCTTTCTAACCTGCGGATACAGCACACTCACATCACCCCGGTCGCTTGCAGCTGCTAGCGACCGAGGTGATGTGAGTCGGCTGTATTCGCAGGCTACGTCCCTTTCATGATTCATCCAAAGAAGTTGACGCATTGACGCTCCCAGGGGAGATCTACACAGCGCTTATTGGTTCCTAAGTAACCCGCACGTGATTTCCAGATGACAGTTTTTTAACAAAGGCAAAGAAATATGTGGCTCGTTTCAGCAGACGCTCGTGGAGGAGGAAGGCGTGACGAAGCCCTAAGAGTGTCTACGTGGAAGACCTGATCCGCTACGAATCAGGTTGAAATAGAAGGCAGCAACGCTGCTGGATTCTACGACAGGAATGAGTCAAGCACAAACCGTTTCTAGGCCGAGTTGCAGGGTGACACTCAAGGAAAAAAGTTTACTTGTTCTAGGAGTTCTTTGCATTGCTGTCGGTCTGGTTGTCCTTTATCTCTTGTTTGTTGTCTATAAACCATGCAATCAATGTGACTCATCGATTAAGCAACGAGGAGGAGGTGTCGCTATTATTATGGTGCTTGTTGGCGTACTCACACTTCTTGTTCGCCTAAAAAGACGAAAAGCTTTGAGGCCACCTGACGTAATTATCTCTGAAGTTCCAGAGGAGGATAAAGAAAAGTCTCCGGCTGCTTTGATTTCATTGGATCATATTTCTCACCATTTGCCAGCTTTATGTGAAATGGATGATGACATTTGGTCGGCAGACTTGAATTCAACCGCAGATTTGCCTGATTACTACACCGCAGTGCGTGAACTGCAGAACGATGTCAATTATAGCGACAGCGAAGATTCTCAATCTAGCGACCTACCAGGTTATTTTAGCGCTGTAGTTAACAGAACTTTCTCTGTACGAAATGAAATGGATTTCCCTGCAACCAACGCCGAAGAGAATCTGGATTCTTTGGTTTCGAGAGATGGATCGCTAGATACTCGTCTTTGACCCTCACAGAATAAACTGGACGTTTAATTGTTGGCAGGAGGCAGTGCGCACATATAGTTTAATATACCCATTTAATATAGGCGCTCAGAACAACTTTGTTGTCAAGTACAACCCTACACTTCTTAACCTCACTAACATCATTCACAAACACTCCAACAAACTTTACTCATCCGATCGATGCAAAAACGTTTTCAAGGCACTTCCTTTCGTGGCTTCCGTTTGTTGTTAAAATATTAGTCACATTCTTATTAGAGCCCAATTAAGTAAACAGCATTTCAATTTTCCCGGTTCTCTTCGGTGCAACAGTTATAGTTCACCACTTGCCCCTGCATAGCTCACGGCCGTAATGAATACACTTTTTATTCTACGTGAGAAAGCCATAAAATCAACTCTCACATTACTTGCAACACTTTCAATGTTATTTACATGATTCACCGTGTAAATTATGTGGTCTTCTGGGGAAACGAAACGTCTCGCTTGAAAACCGTTTTTATGAACAAAGCCTCCGTATAATCAGTCACACTAGTTAGTTATCCACACTTTCAGAACAATTTCTCTGTACGAGATAAAATGGATTTCTCTGCAACCAACTGCCGAAGACAATCTGGATTCAGGATTCTCTGGTTTCACTGAAGATATTATTATTTCTAATCAATATGGATCCAATCCAGGTTGTACCACTGTGGACTGTTTAATTGATCTCATAGAAGAAATTTCTGCTTCTCTTGATCGAGGCGAGTATCAATATTTTTGGACTTGACTAAAGCTTTCGATAGTGTTAATCATTCCATACTATGGTCCAAATTATCTTTTTACCGTCTTCCAAAGCCTTACATCAATTGGTTTAAATCGTATACATGTTTATTTTTATATGATCATCTCTGTGATGATAAACCTTCTAATTTTTCGATATCCTTCGTCTCTGAGCAACATAATTATTCCACTCGTAGGGCATCTTCTCAACATCTCTTTCTTCCCCATGCAAGACCAAATATAAGGGAATTCTGTTCCACTGTCAGCGGACGGCAACCGGAAGTGAGCTGTTTTTCCTTTTAACTTGTCTTCACAGAACCACATTAACATTGCCAAGTATCTTTTCTCCATTAGAGATGATTAGTGTAAAAATATCGGAGAAACCACTGTCCTGGAACACGAGATGTTCTCTTCCGGTTGCCGTCCGCGTCTCAAAAACGCGCGTGCTTAAGCTCCCTAATATTACTGGAATGACCTTCCTCTTTCTATTCGTGCTATATCAAGTAAAATCCTCTTCAAAAAAGCAATTTTTAAATATTATTTTGCTCAATATTAATTTCCTTGCTTGTTGTTCTGGTATATTCTGTGTGTTTGTACGTGTGTTTATGTGATTGTCAATACGTTTTGTTTATAATAGAGCTATGTTTAACTGAATGTTTTTCTGGGCACCAATTAGTTTTCACTATATCGTGCCCTTCTCCTCTGATTTTTTTTTTCACTATGTAATTAGTATAATAGAGCTTTTTGCATCTACTTTGATTGGAGTAAATAAAAATAAATAAATTTAAAAAAAAAACACTTTTCTTAGCAACAATTATCATTCACACAGGCATATGTTACTCACTCCTATCGAAAAACTCCTCTATCAACGTGACTGTGTCAGGAAAGCTCGGGAGGCCCATCTCATCGAAAAAGCACAAACTATAGAACCTCGTGGGATAAACAAACGTGACAGGTAATCAGCAATCTTGTTATTCAGCAAATAGTGTTGCAACGGTAGTTGATTCTTGTTTATCCAGTAGCTATATCACACGTCACGTTACCTTCTGAAATCTTCTTTAAGCTTCATAACATGTGTGTATTACCGCTGGAGCCAATATAGTGCTCTACAATGAAGGAGCTGTTATAACAAATTGTTTCAAGAGACTACTCAGATCTTGAGTACATATGGAGTTTATTAATTTAATTAATAGACATCTGTTTCGTAGGCTAACGTAAAGTTAGCCCACTCATCAGTTAGTTTCCATATAGACTGAAGCCTACTAAAATACACATCAGCATTTTGTTCGCGCAAGACGCAATAAACCGTTACAACGGACCGTTACAAAACATCGTGGAAAATCGTTACAATCAGGTTCAGAAACCATCAGGTGTCGTTCAACAACGAAACGCGCACGAACGACACAGAACTTAGCAAACACATCCGGCAGCTTAAAAGCAAAGAACAACGCTTCACCATTAAATGGAAGATCAGAGCCAAGGCGAAACCCTACTCCAATCTGACAAAGCGATGCAACCTATATATGTGTGTATGAAGAAGGCCGGAAATCCAACGAAGTAGTCACTAGCCAGTAGCAGTGAACTACTACTGACTGATCCTTTTTGAAAAACATATGTGCCGTGAGTGGGAATCGAACCCGCGTTCCCCTGGTTACTAGTCGGGCGTGCTAACCACTGCACCATCACGACAACCCTGCTAGCCCCGGCAATGTTTAACATTCAGGAACAGGACTACATCGGATCACCCAAAGGTGATTCAGAGGGTACCAGCTAATTAATTATACTTTTGTGTGTATGAAAAAGGCCGGAAATCCAACGATGTAGTCACTAGCCAGTAGCGGTGAACTACTACTGACTGATCCTTTTTGAATGAAAAACATATGTGCCGTACACACACATATATCCATTTCGCCGCCCCAACGAATGACTTTCCGTTGTCAGAGTACAACAGGGAGTTTAAGAAACGACGACGGCTACGGCAACGACAAAAAGCAGTAATATTATTGGTTAAAAGAATCAAAATGCTCATGCTGCACGTGCGGCACGCATTTTTAAACATTTCTCTCCCGTACTCGTCAAAACTCCTACGTGAAATGACCAAATTTAAGGTTTTGACGACAACGTGGACAAACTACCGTGAATCTTTCAGTCTCACTCTTTACTTCAAATCCATCTGTACCAAACCAGTTTTAGGACACTTCACTCACATTGAATAATATAAACAAGATGGAATAATCATTAAATACTTAAAACAGCTCAAAGTTATATTTTGGAGTGACGTTTTCGTCTCCGTAGCCGTCGTGGTTTCTTAAACTCCCTAATGTTTCAGGTCGGCCACGTCGAGCGCAAAAGCGTTTGAAACTCATCAGGAATTCTTTGGTTTCTAGACTGGGCAACAGATCCAAGTGTAAGGCAAGGGCCAAACTACAGGTGTACAGTAATATATATGCTTTGTAATTCCCTTCCATCTTTGCTTTCACACGGTACTTTATGGGGCCTGCATAATCAACTCCAATGACATGAAACGGAGTTTTTCCTTCGGTTCGCTCTCTCGGGAGGTTGCCTGGTGGAAGGCTTAAGTAGACCTTGGCTTGAAACCTTCGACATCCGTGGTATGTCCTGGTGATAAGTTTGGCTAGTTTCCTCAGTCGCGGTACCCAATAGCGCTCTCGTATTTTCTGCATGGTGAGACCTACTCCCCCACGGAGTGTGCTAAGGTAGGCATGTTCCACCAACTTCTTTGTATATTGTTGCCTGTCTGGTAGGTACACCGGATAGTGGCCCTGTATCCTGCCTCGGCACTCCACTACAACATCTGTGTTAGGATGAAGATTAAGTTGCAGCTGGCCCTCTTGATAACGCTTGTCTTCTCTGGCTCTTTCCTGTCAAGGAGGCAGTGTGGCCCAGTGGTTAGGGCGCTTGCCTTGAGATCCGGAGATCCCGGGTTCAAGACCCGCTCTCACCATTCGGTGAATTTGATCCTGGAAGTCCCTGATTCAACTTCCCAGCTGCACTTGTAAATAGCCAACAACTTCCCAGCTGCACTTGTAAATAGCCAACTGGTTTGCCTCCGGCCAGTTGGGATTCTTAACAGTTGTTGTTCTGTTCCGTCATTTCGTTGTGTTTCATTGGCCCTGAAAAGCCCCTATGGGGAGCGGTCAATTAAGTATGTATTGTATTGTATTGTATACTCTCTTCTCCCAGAGCAGTTTAACAAAACTCAGGTCTAGATAGATAGTTTATTTATACCGAGGGCTGAATAACGTAATTTTTACAATAGTATAAGCAATATAATATATAACACTATGTAAAAGTATACAGTCAATACAAATCAAGATATCATTGATTCTGATAAAGCTATAATAACAAGATAAATATCATTACAATAGATTATTAAAAAATGTTTCCATCCTTATATTTAAAAATTTTTAAGAAACAATCTGGGACTTGTGCGACGACGCATTGCGTTGGCGGACCATTGAAAATACAAAAGTATTATTAGTCCTGTTGGTCTCGACACGAGGTAAAATGAAAGGGCGATTGTTTCATAGAATATATTTCTCGTGATTCTTTTGTGGCAATAAACTGTTCAGCTTATGATTTCGGTCAGCTAATATGTCGTCGAACAGTGTACAGCATAGGAGACTATGCTGCTCGGCTATTGGCGTAGTATTTGAGTAGTCAAAGGTCCTGTTGTTCTGCTGGTCTTCCTGGTGCGGACGTTGAAAAAGAACCGCTTGATCCGCGCTCACACCCTGATGGCTTTCCAGTAGCAGAACTCGTCAAGTAGTGCATATAATCCATCAGTTGCAGTTGCCGCTACTGTCATAGCAAAGAGATCACGAATTGCTTTGGCTTTCGCCATTGTCTCCGGAGAATTCGAAGCGCTCGTCACAAGATCTGGTGGCCACTCCTCTTTCCTTGTGAGCCACTACGGCCCTTTCCACCACAACGGGTTGTCGGTCACTTGTCTTCCTCGACTTCCTAGATCGGCGGGATTCTGCTGCGTGAGAACGTGGCGACAAGTAATCTCAGGATGGGTTTGCATCTTCCTTACTCGGTTCATAACGAATTGCTTCTATTCTCCACCACCTTTGACCCAATGAAGCGCAACTGTACTGTCTAGCCATCCAAAGGATTGTTTCACAGGAAATCCTACAAGTGCCCAGCGTGCATTGTTGATCAGATTCGTCGCCATATAGGCTGGCACAAGCTCTAAGCGTGGTATCGTGTGCCTTGTTTGGCTAGTCGTGCTTTCGCTGCAACGAATTCTGTGTTCACACCTGATCTCTGCTTCACCACTGCATGTACGGTCGCGGACACGCCATTTTCGCTTGCATCTCCGAAGGCGTGGAACTCGATTTCCTCTATCTCTTCCCGCTGAAGTGTCAAGGCTCTTGATGTTGTCACCTTTGGTGGTAGCTCTCTCTTTCTCTGGGCACGACCGTCGACCAGCCAGTTGTGAGGACAACGGTGCATCCCAAGCTAGTTTTTCTTTGCATACATCTCGGTAAATTAGCTTACCTTTCAGAGTTAAGGGTGCTGCAAGGCCCAATGGGTCATAGATCTTCGCGAGTTTGGGCACGATTCCTCTCTTACACGTGATTACGTTTTCTCGTGGCATGACTACGCTAATCACAGCTACCCCTTTGTCCCAAGAAAGTCCAAGGAGGCTGCCGTCTCTTCCACCCGGTTGTCTTAGTTGCTGCTTGGCAAACGACTCTTCGTCTTCCACTTTGGTCTCGTTCTCTTCTAATTCAGCTGCATTGGAATGCCACTTATGGAGTGTGAACTTCGCATCCTCGAACACTTCGATTGCCTCCTGTTTTAGCTACTCCGTCTCTTTCACCGTTGGTTTTCCACTGATGGGATCATGAACAAAGAGACTTCTGCGCAGTTCAACTACTGGCTCTGGCCTTTGCGGTTCCCAGGATTCGAGGTGACTCTCGATCACTCCCTCCAGCAGGAAGGGCGAAGGCACGAGACCGAACAACGCTCGCGTGAATCTTAGAGTTTCTAATTCCGAGTGTTCGTTTGCTTTCCAGTGAAACCGAAGTGCGTCTCTTTCTTATTTCTTGATGCGAACCGGAAGGAAGGCTTGCTTAAGGTCCCCTGTAATGAGCACGGGGTGAAAGCGCATGCGCACTAACACATTCCACAGACGGTTCTCAAGAGGCGGTCCGCAGTGTAGACAGTCATTCAGACTGATCGCGTGCGGGTTGGACCGAGCTGATGCATCATCAACCACACGTAACTTCGTTGATTCGGCTCCTATTCGAGCGACAGACTTGAGAGAAATGTAAAACTCCTTCTCTTGCGGGGGGATTCATTCGCTTCTTCCACTATCCCCTCCGACGTCTCTTTCTCAATGATTTGTCCAAACTCTTCGGTGAGACCCATGCGTTGCAGCCTGCTCCGGAGGTTGATGAGCCTTCGAAAATTTCCCGGTTTGTTATTCGGTAGAGGTGGATGGTTACCCTTCCACGAAAGAGACGTTTCGTACCATCCCTCCGGATTCCGCGTTAGTTACTCTCGAAATTCAGGGTAGACCGCCTGCTGGTCATGTTCCGGAGAGTCCTCTAGCCCTAACACATTCAATCGACAGAGTTCTTCGTAATCAACATGATTTGTTTGGGTGAGCAGCATGTTGGCGTGATCAATTTCTCTCTCTGGCGACACAATGGTCCACCCGAGTTTAGTTTTCTCCGCAACTAGTTCTCCTGGACGACCGATTCGAGGTTTTTCTGTTGTTTTGATAGCCGCATATTCACGGGCGCCTAAGATAAGGTAGACTGGCAGGTGAGGTTTGGAATCACTGTCGTCCATATGGACTCCCTGGAGGTGAGCGTACGATTCAATGATCTTCTTATAATTTGGAGTGTCAACCATAAGTAACTCGTTTCGATCCACTTTGGTGACATCGACCTTTAACTTTGTGCTGCTATCTACTGCTTGTACGGTAATTGACGAAAGCTCCACCTGCCGTGTTGTATATACCAAAGCATCATTTTGATACGTCGAACTTCTCGGGTACGCGTGCGCTTAGGAATCTTGTCAAAAGTGCTGCTGAGGCGTAAGAGCTCCCGGCTCCAGTGTCGAGGAGTGCCCGACACAGAATTCTCTCCACGTCCACTTTGACAATCGGGTAAACCACACGTTCTTTTGTTACCGGTGGCCACTACGGTCAAACGTTGACCCCCTTGGGTGTAGATAGATGTGTGGTGTCTTTTGCCACATTTCTTGCATCTTGACCTACTCCTGCAATCAGCCATACGATGCTTAGTTCCGGTGAAATTGAAGCACATTCCCTTTTTCGCTAGAAATCTCTTCCTTTCGTCTAAAGTGGTCAAGCGCGAGCAAGAAGACGAAACATGATCTCCTTTCTCACAGTAGACACACGTGCGTGGTTTTTGTTCCTCTGCGTGGTAGAGGCGAGACTTGGCTTTAGAAACGTTGCTGCCATCTTCCCCCACTGAATTGATATCTCTCAATTTCTTTAGAGCTGGAACTAGACGAGGTAAATCCCAGTCTTGCTACCCTGCTTCACCTATTAATAGGAATACATGGGATATTAGTTAGAAATCCTTCGTTTTTACGGAAATTTACATTAAAATGGTCAAACATCTGCTAAAATGCTATTTTAACACATTTTTATTATCCTTGCTGCTTCAAAACGTGCCAAACATACCGTTTTAATCATCACTCCACGTATTCTTATTCCGCGCCCTAAATCAGCCTTAATCCCTTTAAGTTTGTCGAGAACGCTCCCTGCCATCCCATTCACTCGCTCTAACTTGCCCAGAGTTTCCAGCGATTGTACGTTGTACAATAAGGTCTTGTAAAAGGCGTTCACCCTCTAAGGATCGGACCTTGTCAGGACGGGGAGCTCCAAAATGTTTCGAACATAGGCGTTGATAATTTCACTGGTTTTGCCGTATTCTCCCTTGAGTATGCTCTTCGCTCTCCCATAGCCCTCGCTATTGAGCGGCAATCCGTCGATGCCAGCCCTTACTTTCGTTTCCACGAGCTCTTTCAAATACGCGAACTTTGCGACGGCCGTCAAACTTGCAGAGTCGATTTCTGCTTCAAACTTGTTCCAGAAAGGAAGGTAGTTTTCGAATAACCCATTAAACTTCGTGATTGAAAGCTTTGGTAGCTTGGAGGCAGCTTTGGCAGCTTGAACTTGATGGCTAGCTTCTGTGGTCTTTTGATAGTCCAGCTGTTGCGTTAGCCTGCGTAGCAGGTAGTTTGGTGAATTTTAAAAGCTCGTTTCCACCGAGGTTGACTTTCGAGTGATCATTTGAATGTAAAGGCTCGCGAAAAGCAAGCGAGGGGGGAGAGGGGTGGGGGGGTGGGGGGGGGGGGAAGGAACCGCCTTTAATCAACCTCACAACATTTTCAAAACCTGCCATTTCCAATCATGTGTGACGAGCACGGATTTGATGTGAACTCCCAACCAATCATAGCGCGCTTTGCGCAAACATTGGCGCTCATAAAATTAATTCGCTTGGGAAAATATTTACAAGATCGAATTGAGATTTCAACTTATCGTTAACGTTTTCCTGTCCATGTTTCTTCTGTGCTCGATTGGTCGACAATAATATATATAGCCGACCATATTTTGTGGACGTTATTAGAATGTCATTTCAGCACGTTGAGAAATGCCTTGTCCATGCAGCGCATCTTCTACGGATGCGAACACTAGCTGGAGCTTCCCAATGGATACATCCTCCAGCCGCCAACGAGAGGTTGCCGTAAGCCCTCATCTTTCAGCTTCTTTAATCTGGTCACCGATGAAACTTCTCAAATTAAGGTGCGATTACTAATGCCGAGCACAATTCGCCGATAAGAAGAAGAAGTTTTTTGCCAAATCCGTTGGGAAGGACCGCCAAAATACCACCTCCATTTAGTAGTGGTTTTACGTCTTTCTGCTCTTATTTAAGAACATCAGAAAATCCAAGCTACCGCAAGGAAGTTTCCCAATTTTTTGAAACCAGATTTTCGTCTCTTTCCTCTTTGGTTTGTCTTCACACTTTTATGAATTCCCAAGAGCAATAAATTTTGACTGACAGGCGCATTTTTCTGACACTTTATCAGCCAATCAGGAACGATATTTTCTCGGTCCGTGGGCGAACGGAGGTTTCGAAAATGTTGACAGGTTTGGTGCTTGCGGTTTCTCACTCCTTCTCCTCGGTCCCTTCCCCTCACCTTCTCGTTTGAATTCGGTCCAGGTTTTCACACGGCCATATTCAAAACGATGATTTGAAAGTCAATCCTGGAGGAAAGAAGCGTGTAAAATTTGCGAAACCGCCCACTACGCAGGCTAGCTGCTGCTCCAAGAGTTCGCGTTCTTGCTTTAGTTTTTCCTCGTGTCTAACCTGGTTGAAAATCCATTTCCTGTTTGTCGGATTCCACCTTCGTTGCTGCTTGATTGTCTTACGATTTTCGCTATTAAATTGCGTACCGATAAAGCTTCTTCGTCAGCCGCGTTTAGGCTTCCTTCAATCTGTTGGGACCATTCTGTTACAACTTCTTCAGATTTTCTGAGGGTGAACTCCTGGTCTATGATGGATTTCTGAACGTGTGAGACACGAGTCCTCGTGTCTCGTTATTGCGTCGATGTTATTCGATGTCATCAATTCGGCGGTCTTTTTTCGGGTGAACTCTAGCGTTCAAGCTTCCCCTCAATTGCTTTTCCATCACTTTCTTTCGATCTCACAATTTGGCTCACCGATATTAAGCGGTTTAGAGTTCGTAGAGAATAGATCCCAGATAGCAGATACTCGCTCTTGTTTGAGCCGCGATGCACACAAACGTCCAGTTGCATGTACAAATCCCAGAAATTTTCGCGGAACCTTGCTCTTCTTCGATCGAAAACAAATTCCACTTGTCCCGTCGGAGGTGCCACTTGTGTGGGAATGCCTCCAAAGTTATCCAACATACTCAAGATTTTTAAAACCGATTTCTATATCTCCCTCGTTTTGCAAGATTCTTTCTCTTACACAGACAACTCCCCCTATTCTGATTGGTCGTGTACACTCTCATGATTTCCGATCTCATTGTATTGTCAATAACCATTTGACCCCAAGTTTTCAATTTACACATCACTTAACACTTCAAAAAGATATTATGATCAAGCCTAAACTATTGTCACTCAACCGACACGATTCCCACAATGAAAAAATAATCCATAATTAATAAAAGTCATAACAGATTAAAAATCACTAAATTACAACCCTATTTCAACTATTACATAATAGACAACTTTCACATACTGCATCTGAGAGTAAATTTGTAGGTTCTCTTTTTCTTATACTGCTTTTGAAAGCACCCAGACTGTTTTTGTCACGTTCTTCTTTAGTTACCTTGGACCAGAGTTAAAACGAGGCAAGATGAAGTCCGAGTTCCTCAATGTATAGCCTTTTTTTGACTCCACCTGTGGCATAAAAGGATCTTGTACCATTCCTCGGTAAGAGGTTACTTTTAGCTTTAAACATCAACATCTAGATTTAGCCAAGCCTAAAAGTGGAGCTCCCGTTTCTAACCCCAGAAAGCAATATACTACAGTCATGGAAATAATTTTGATTGTGCATTAAGTACAAAATAAATCGTCATTAGTGTGTACAGTTTACAGGGATCAAACACCTCTGAGCTCACAGCAATAAACAAACAAGCCTTGCAAACAATAACTAACAAATTTGTCCAACTGAAATTAGATGCACAGTAATCTCTTTCACAACATTTTCCCCGGGCATTTTCCGTGTGACTTGCAATCTTTACTCCTTCTCTCTTCAGTTCAGAACAACAGCAAAAATTACATGCACAGTAATCTCTTTCACAACATTTTCCGTTTGACTGACAATCTTTACTCCCTCTTTCTTCAGTTCAGAACAACAGCAAAAATCTTTACTAATTAAAAAGTCAACCTAAAGCGTAGTAAACTCACTTACTCGACTGCAATTTCACAACAGTCAAACAAACTAGCTCACAACTTTACGTACATTTCACACAAAAAGCCTATAAATGATTGTTGAAATATGTCAGAATCTGGCTGTCAACACGGAATTGCAAACGTTTTCAGGCCTTCTTTCTTTTTAGCTAGTTTTACAAAATATATGAGGCAGCGAGGCATAGAAACTTATTATTAAAGAAGGAAAACATTCACTAACAAACTACGGTGGTTACGACAAAAACTTCCTCAAAACCCAAATACAGCGGGTCTCTGACATTCCCCGGTCTGACGCCCTTAGGAACACAATGACAAGACGAACTGAAACCATTCCTTTTGTTATCACATACAAACCAACGATATCTAACCTCACTAGCGTCATTCGCAAAAACTCCAACATAATTTACTCATCAGACCATTGCAAAAACGTTTTCAAAACACTTCCTTTGATGGCCTAACGCAGTTGTGAAAATATTAGTGACATTCTTATTAGGGCCCAATTAACTAAAACACCTTGTAATAATAATTCTCCCGTTTCTTTCCGGTTCAAAAGTAAAAACTGCACCACCTGCCCCTATATAGAACACGGCCGTAATCAATACACTTTTCATTCTACGGGAACGTAAACGCCATAAAATCAAATGTCACATTACTTGCAACACTGTCAATGATATTTACATGATTCAGTGTAAATTATGTAATCTTCAGTATATCGGGGAAACCAAGCGTCGCCTTAAAGACCGTTATAAAGAACACAGACGCCTTATTCTCAGTCCCAATAGTAGTTATATCCATACTGCAGTATCAGAACACTTTCTTAGCAATAACCATTCACACAGTCATATGTTACTCATCCCCATCGAAAAGCTTGTCAATCAACTTGACTCTTTTAGGGCCGACTTACACGGTACGACTTTGTCGCATGCGACAACGGCTTACGACAGGCCCACGACATGATTTACGATTGTTGTGTACGTCAGAAAAAATGTCGTAGCATTTTAAAACATGTTTTAAAACGCTGCGACAATCGTAAGTCATTTCGTAGGCCTGTCGTGAGCTTGTCGCATGCGACAAAATCGTATCGTGTAAATCGGCCCTTAGGAAAGCTCGGAAAGCCTATCTTACTGAGAAAGCTCGAACTACAGAACCTCTTGGGATAAACAAGCGTGAAGGATAAAATGATTTACCGATCTCATTATTTGGTATATAGTGTTTCAACGGCATTTAATTCTTTTAAAATTTTGGTTTGTTTATCCAGTAGCTATATCATTTAAAATCTTCTTTAATTACTTCATAACATGTGTATATATGTTCTGTAAATTCGTTAGATCTCCAAGTAAACCTGATGAAGGCTAGTATTGGCCAGCCAAAATATGGTTAAAAATACATTTTCGCGTTCTTTTATCAGTCATGCAATAGTCTACTCGACTTTCATCAACATTTTAGAATCAATTTTGACTGATCACGATCTTCTCTGATCCAATGCTGTGCAAGACGGTTTTTGCAAAGGTTTGAATGCTCAACTTCACTTACCTGAGAGCTAACCTTTGTAAATAAGTGTTTTGTCTCTAGCTCTAGTTCTCTCAGCTTTACCTTGATTTTCATTGAAATTTTCTCTTCTTCTCCTTCCTTGGCTTCTCTCGAGATTTGTTCGCTTAAATTTCTCAAATTTCGTCGCCTCTGGGCTTCTCTCGTGCTCCTTTCTGCTCTTTATCTCGTTGCTCGTCACTGAAATGATTTCCCGCCAGAAAAACGCGGGTTGCCAAATGCAACGCGCTGCCACGCCATTTCCCGCCAAGGAAAATTGCCGAACACTCCCATCCCAAAGGCTGCCCTGCCTCTCCACCTCCACCCCAACAGTCTGTACGGGCTGACTCAGCTCAGTTTTTGTAGCAGATCCTACTCTTGGCGTTCTTGCTCGAATAAGTTACTTCAAGTCTTCAAGTCTTGTGGTGATCGAAGATTTTCTATTGCGGGATCTAAGTTATGGGATAGCGTACCTGCATCTTTAAGAAATTCGATTCCTTAAATTCCTTTAAGAAACAATTAAAGACATATTTATTTCACCAAGCCTTTTCTTGATTTATAAGTAGATTTGTATTTAATTTTTATGCTTATATACTTAGTTGTTAGGTTTTTTGTAGTTTTAATACATTTTTCGTGATACTGTAAAGCACCTAGAACAGTTAATGATATAGCCTTGCATACGGCGAGAGCTACTGAAATTTAAACTGACCAATCAGAATTCAGCGAGCGGGAAAAACTGTGCTATCCTTGTGCTATCTGACGTCACGCCAATTGTTTACGTTCTGATTGGTTAGATCGGTGGACATTCGCTCAGCCTTCTTTTGTGACTCTCTTGACCGTTGCTTCTTTGAACTCAACGAGGCAGAAATGACGCATTGTTCTGACAATCAATTTGCCAATCCACTTTGTCCAGTTTATGACATGGGCTAGCATGTGATTAACAACCAGGATCGCTTTTTGAACTTTATTCTGTAGAAGAAGACGTTGCTGACTGAACATTTTTACGACGAAATCCCTTGGTTTGTTCAGCACTTTGATGTCCGATAACTGAGCCGCTCTAACGAGTGTTGGGTCAATCACATTTGGTCGTCTGACCTTTTGAAGTTCTTTCAGCACTTGTTTGTGTGTGTCCATCATGATCGAACTTCAGGTGAATAGTGAGGGGAACAATTTTTCGTTCATCTGCTGTGCCAAACAACAAACAATCCTGTTGGGTGTTCCACGTGCTTGGCAAGTTTTGCACGACCATCGTCTATCAGATCTGGAGTGGAGTTTTCTTTCAGTGATTAAAACTTGCGATCGTTCTACAAACATCCACGTAGCATGCAGCACTTTTTTAGTGACTCGAGGATCCTGTTTTGCTGTTTCAAAGGGAGTCGTGCATTCTTGAGCAGTTAATTTGTTTGTTCTTCAGTGCTTGTATTTTTTCGTTTGTTCCTGATGTCGCAAAGTAACTTTGATGATTTGAAGGGACTTGAATCCTTAATTGAATTAGCGATTTTTTTATTAAGGTGAATGGTACACAAAATTAGGAGAAACTGTTGGTTGAATGGACAATAATTGTAGCCATAACAATGCATGGCATCAACAATGGTTTCCCTTGTAAAATGTTAGGTTAAAGGGTTTGTTAAAGCTGTTTCCCATTTTATAGGGCATTGTGGTTGCCAGATTCACTTTCAAACTTATCATGGAAACGTAAATCAATACCAGTGAAAAGTCAGTCCCTTGAATTGTTGATAGAAAATTAATTTAAATGCATATTGAAACATCAGTTGAGGAATATTTTTTTCATTCCCACTTTGTGAACCTAACATACATTGCTGCTGTTTGTTTATTGCTTGGTCATTCAATGTCTTGATCACATCAAATTATTTAATTTTTAGGTATTGTCTCAGACCTCCATAGAGACACTATCTTTATCTAAAAACTTAACTGGTTGCTTTTTGGAGCCCTTTTGTGGCATATTTAGATAGGCAGGAAATGTTCCACATTTTATGGTAAATAGTTCTGCATGGTTTTAAGGAATATATTGCAGCCAAATCTAATTTAATATGAGACTAAAATATGCTGTTTCACATTTTGTGAATTTAAAGACTATTAATATTGTTTGCGCTTGTTTTAAAAGGCTTAAGGCATAGTTAGTGGCTTAAGGTTAGCGTTCAAAAGTGTTCCTTCAATAATCTTATTCTGTAAATAGGAGAATTGGATTAAGGCCAGTTTTTTCTTCTAGCTTCTTTCCCCATTGCCCTCTGAGAATGGAGTTGATTTGGTTTTGCCCAATGTTGAAAGATGAAACAATGCCTAAACCAGCCGCATGGAATACTTCATTGTGCTTTTTTACAAACATGGGCATGAGGGTGCTTGTAAGCATCTAACCGTGCCAGGCTCTTATGTAGCCTTTAATTTACTCCCGTCGGACCCGTTTGACCTTTTAGCATCCTGTATAGTGTCCCTCACTCAAAGGATTAAATTATAAATATGTATATGTATGTGTGTACCATTGTTTCGCATGCTAAAGTGTTATTATAAATAATTTATTTCTGTAAGAGAGTCTTCTTTTCGTGTCGGTCATTCAAAAATTGTTGGAATTGCTTGTTTGAGCTGTTGGATGAAAGAGGCAGAACATTTGATGAGGCCCTCCTGTGGGGAGGGGTCCTTGTTCCCATTAAATATTTGCTTGTGTTTCCAGGTTGTTCCCCAAATTACTTTCAAAATTGTTTCCAGCTTTTTGATCCCTAAAATTTAAATTGGTTTTCTTCCCTTGTTCCCTAAAATATTTTGATATTGTTACTCTGTTCCCCAGTTCAAATTAGCCATGTTCTCTTCTTCCCCAAAACCCCTGGGAGTGCCTCTTTGATGTTGATTCTCTTATTGGCCTCATAGTAATTCACTGTAGAATTGCAAGACACAGCAAGTTCTTATTTGGAAGTGAGGGAAAAGTTTTGAATGACTTTTCACACAATACAAGAAACACAATTTTGAGTGCCCCTTCTAGTCTATTCTAGATCTTGCTCTTTTCGGACATGAATCAGCTGGCGACCTGCGTGAGGGCAAGCTCTAGAAGCTCTTCTTTAGTGAGCCTTTGCTGAAAAACTTTCCAAGTCTGGCTTCCCCGTGTTAGGGGCCGAGGTTTTTGTGCAAAATTCATCAGCGACTTCCTTGCAGCTTATAAACGATGTTCCTTCGAGCAATGGTCAATAAAAGTTTTGTAGTGCTTATACAAATTTTCGCTACTTAAAAACGTATGTTTACACGAAACAAATATCAACTTGGCAATTTTTCTTTCCCGATACTCCATTTAAAATTCACGTGAGCGCTATTAATAAAGGGCCAGAAAACCATTTAATGGCAATTTTTTTGTCAACAAACATGAGTTGTCCGCGAGCAGAATTCGAACGTAAGCTGTTGTGCTTTGGCTGTTATTTATGTTTTTTCTTACTATTCTAAGACGAATGCAGGCTGATATTTTCGAATCAAGTGTAAGAAGACGGCAAAACCGTATTGATAATGTATTTACTTGTGTTCACCTCGCGAATAAAGACTGGTCGCATCTTTTCCACGGGGTAGATCGTCAGCAATGCCATTTACGCACAACCGAAATGCACTGTTACCAGTGAAAGGGCAAATGATTGACAGGATAGCACGGTTTTGACTGCCGCGCGCACTGCGGGCGCGGGTTCCGTATGCAAGGAGACACTGTATAAATAATAACTTCTTACTAACCGTGCGTGACGGCCGTACTGGGGAATATTGGCCCGAGGTCGTGGCAGTACAGACCGAGCGCAGTGAGGTTCGTACAAAAACGACCGACGGCCAATATTCCCCAGTACAGCTCGAGCTAGCTCGGTTAGTAAGTAGTTCATTATATGGCTTTTTAATTACCTTTTGCTTTGTTTTTGCAAGCCCGTAATTGGCCCGTGGGCATCACGGGAGAATAATGCCCTACAGTCACAATTAGCCAATCAGAGCGCGCGTTATATCGGCTACAAACAGAAGCCATATAATAAAGTTTATTATTATTATTATTATTATTATTATTATTATTATTATTATTATTATTATTATTATTATTATTATTATTATTATTATTTCATTCATTCACACGATATGGTGTTAACGTGGTTTGTAAACTAGGCATCAAGCCACGACCTATGGCCTTAGGTGTCTAGTGTTCTTCTCAAGATTCTTGCCGTTCCCAACAAGGAGGCTTTTTGTAGTAATACCGTGTGCAATCTAGTCCAATTTTCTTCAACAATGTTGTCAAATTTTTGCTGAATGTCCCTAGTTCACCTGTGACAATTAGTACGACAATATTACTTTTCGGCAGCTCCAGATTTTCCCAATCTCTCTTTTTAATTCTTGGGATTTCATTATTATTATTATCATCATCATCATCATCATCATCATCAGTATTATTATTATTATTATTATTATTATTATTATTATTATTATTATTATTAACACTGAAACTCGACATGTTGTTTACATGGCCTTAGCCGGTTTCTGATAAGCTTACGCAGCGTAGCGTAACAAGACCGAGAGAGACCAGTTTCACGAGGTGGTGTTACACAGTAAAACTCCTGTTTTTATCACCTCTGCGATTGCTGCGACCGTTGCAGAAGTAGATCGCGGTTCTATTTTTCGTGAAACTTGTCTCGCAACAGAAGTTCAAAAACGTTTCACGAAACCGACCATTGTACACAGTGCAATACCTCCTGAAACTTGTTTCGCAGTGCCGTTGCACACAAGTTTCAGCTAAACGTTTCAAAGTGTAACAGCGGCTTAACGACTTCAAACTTGTTCCGACTAGAAACCAGAATGATTTGAGGATCAGTCACTTGTTCACAAGCTTGAACCTAGGCTACCTCCGACGCTTCGCCCGGGGGACGAGGAAACTGCTGAGAGCTTCTAGCTCGAATTTCGGCCCCTCTGCCGTGACATCATTGACACAACAGAGACTTCAAGTAGTGATCTAGTGGAGGAGTCGACGAGGAGGGAAAGCCGGAAATTGTCAAAAACAGTGAATCTGTAAGCCCAACACGTGCGTTTCACGTTTTCGTACATTTTCTTCCCGTCGTCTTGGATGACAAGAGCACAAAAGGCTGTTTGTGTCAAATTAATTCCAGGATTTTAGTAAAGCCCCGGCTACGCGTTCAAACATTGTCATAAAACATTTTTTGGAAAGAGTTAACAGCATCTCTTTTGATGATACAAAAGCTATCATCCACGTAGCGTTTCCATACTTTAGGTTGTACTTCAATCGTGTTGATGGCCACTTCTTCGATCGCTTCCATGCACAAGTTCGCCACCACAGGGCTGCCGGGGCTACCCATCGCGCAATCATGAATCTGTTTGTATATCTTATCATTATAAATAAAGTAATTCTTAGATAAGATAAGATAAAGTTCAACAGTAAAATAATTTCATTACTCTTTTCATACTACTCTTAATCCCATCGATCAACACATCTCACTCACTATTGAGGAGGAATCTGACCAACAGATCGCCTTCTTGGACACTTTGGTTTCTCGCAAGGATAACACGATCACTATTGATGTTTACCGCAGAGCAACTCATACGGACAGGTATTTAGACTTTTCTACTCACCATGACAAACGACACAAGATCAGCACAGCTGAGACCCTCCTACACCGCGCAATTTAATTCCCAAGTACACCGCAAGGGAAAAATACCGAAATCAACCACATCATTGATGCTCTACGAGCCAACAACTATCCCTCCTATGTTATTTCCAATATCTTAAAGCGGAAATTTTCCAAACCACCCACACATGACATCCCTTCGCCTGAAGAATTGGTTTGCATTTTTTTTTAACGGGTTGCGCCTCAAGAGAACCCTAACGGTTTTGCTGTCCTCTTTCATCAATGGTTTTACGCAACTGCTAACAAGAATTCTTCGAAGGCACGACATTCGAGTTGTTAATAAGCCCCTCAAGACTTTGCAACAAGAATTTCTTCCTCCTAAATTCAGACCACCTATTGAACACCAACCCAACGTGATTTATAATTAAAACATTCTGTGCCGATTATGATTGGTGTTATGTAGGTGAAACCGGTCGTTGCTTTGAAACCCGCAAGAAAGAACATATTAGAAATGTAAAAACATGCGCTAATCGGTCAAACAATGCGAAACATGCATGGTCATACGGTCATTGCATTGATTTTAATCATTCTCGAGTTATTGACAAAGGCTCTTTTCGTATTAGAAAAACTTTGAAGGCTTGGCACACCTCTGCTACCAAGCATGCTGACAATAATTCTAAGCCGATTCCTAATCAATACTGTATAGCATTCATGTTAAACAATAGCCACCTTTCAGGCGCACCCAACGAATCTGTTCCTCACATTATCTGTTCCCCAGAGGAATCTTGCTGGCTGGCAAAAATACAGGTGTTTCGATGAGCTGGCTGGGAAATTTTGTTATTGATCGAGGTTTTGCCTGAGAATTACTGACTTTTTCTAGCATTTCAACCCGAGCTGGCTGTAGAAACTCTGAAGACTGAGGACGACTAAAAAAAAAAAAAAAGGACCCCTTCCCTCTCCCAGAGAGTAGTCACAAACATACGACGGCTGGTCAGAGTGATTGCGCTAGCGGAAAAAACCTGTTTTGTCCCGGTTTTGTCGCTTTTGCTCGGTCGTTTTGGATCGAGGGATTTGAAAGCGCGCGAAATTCCTGGCTGGGAAATAAATTTGATCAGCTGGCTGGGAAACCAACCAATTTTATCTAGCTGGCTGGGAAATTTCTTGTGTGTCTTGCTGGGAAAAGGAACAGATAATGTTTTCCCAGCAACACTGAAAAACACCTGAAAATGCCTTAATAACATTTATTTTCATTAACTGGGGTATAATAATACATTTTACAACAAATTGGTCGTTGGGTGCCCCTGACCTTTTTTCATACTTTTACTTTGTTCTTTTTATTACTTTAATCTCGCCTTCTTTGTATATATCTCACTAATTTACATTCCATGTTTTATCCGTGGAATGCTGTAGATTCACAGCCGAAAGCTTATGTTCCTTTGTAAAATTTTTAGCCACAGAACGTTTTATTGTATTTTAATATGTCTCATCCTGGCTGCGCCTCAATTTTTAATTTTATATATATCATATTTGAATTTGTTCAACCGTAACTTCTGACGATGTATGTTGTAGCATACGAAACGTAAAGTTAAAAGTAAAATGCGTTTGATCATTATGTTTGTAGCCGCTGTTTGTTTTATGTTTTTAATAACATATACTTCAGTAATTTCATCATATTGGTCCTCAGTTAGCTTCACCTCAGCCACCTTCTTGTCAGGGAGATAATTGCATGCTTTTGCCCGATGAGCAACTTTAGCGCATTTGTTGCATTTTGTGACTCTCGCTGGACATAGCTTCTTAGGATGTGGAAGGCCAAGGCATCTGGAGCATTTGGCTTGAGAACTGTTTTCAGTAGCATGCCTTGGTTTGGGAGGTTTCCTTTGAAGTTTCCCCTTTTCAAGCGGTTCTTTGCCCCTTGCTTTAAATAATCGGTTCACAATAGCTGACTGGGCTTCTGACTTACTGCCCTGAAGAAATGTTTGTTGCTTCTTAACTGTCCCCGATTGTCTAGCGTGTGTGACTGCCTTTTCTAACGTCAACTTAGAATCCAGTTGCAGCCGTTCTGAGAGCTTCTTATCTTTGAGACCCACGACAATTCTATCTCTAATGATACCGTCCTTAAGAGTTCCAAATTCACGGTATTCCGCAAGGCAGTAAAGGTCGGTAATAAAGCTGTCCACTCAGACTCATTGCCAATTTGACCGTGCCTGCGGTTCAATTTGGCGCCTTCAAATATTACATTTCTCTAGACCACAAAATAATTCTCAAACTTGTCTTCAACTGTGTTATACTGCTTTGCTTGTTCACTTCTAAGTCCGAATGAAACTACAATGTCATCGGCTTCTTCACCCATTGAATAAATCCCATTGTTATATACCCAGACTTTCGCTCAACAAAACGAGCACTGTAATTGGTTGATTCTTGGTCACGTGGCCCTGATCAAATTCAAATGTATCCCGACCGGGATACAATTCCGCAGTTATAAACACGCAAAAAAAGAACTTGGCTAATATCCAGCCATCTTGACTTCAAGCTTGGTCAATAACCCATATATCTTCACAAATTTAAGCTGAGATTGGGCGTCCCTTATGGATATTGTCCCTCAAATGTGCCTGTAATGTTTCAGATTCACCAGAGAGTAAATTGCAGGCGAAAATTTCCCTTGCACTGTCGACCGAAAACTGTCTGCGAAACGATCACAAGCAACGTTTCTGATGACGATATTTATTCTCTTGCCAAAGTGAAGATCCGGGCGTGTATTATATCAAGTGTGGGTAGAATAACCATAACATCTGTGCCAGAAAGCCACTCAATCGAAGCAGTCTCCTACTCTTTCTTGAGCAAAATTTCCCGTTTTTTTTAACGTTTAGATAAGCAAGAGCTCTAGATATACTTCCTTCGATGGTCGACGTTAGTGACCAGAAGGGAGAAACTTCAAAAAAGTCTCAAGTAACATTTGATTGACGTGTTGTTGATATCAGCCAATCAGAAATTTCCAGTGAATCAATTTTCAATTTTCAGTGACCGCTTCATTCTTAAATTGCTTCTGGAACACTGCAGTGAGATAAAAATCGATAAAAAATGTTAAAAGAAAATGAGCCACACTTGCAACGGAGTTAATCTAAGATGCAAGAGGAGATTTTGAAAACGTCGGCCCGACGTTTTCAAGTTTGCACTCATTTTAATCTTGGTTACACGTAACTAAAAACACATTAGAATGGTTTCCGATCTGTGAGCTAAAATAGCCGTTTTGGAGAAACTTTGGCCATTAATTTTCGTTTGCCGTGGTTAAACAGGTCTCCTTTGCTTTCAAGGTTTTTACTAACAATCCGTGACACTGCCCCTTCTTATGGACCAAAGTGCGGCAAGGCTCAAAAAATCAAAATCGCTCTTCTTTTGCATACTGAGAGTCTTTAGTAAGTATACAAACGCCATGTACTTTTTTCTTTTAAGGGAGTGGGGA
>NC_090887.1:21705090-21720090 GCF_036669925.1 Montipora capricornis | reverse complement strand
TGCAATGAAGTTATTGTTAACTTTAGAAAGCAACAATATTTCTTTAACTTTCTTAAAGAGAGAGATTTCGCACAAATTTTATTTTAAGCTATTCACTTGAAATATTATATATATTATATATTATTATAATAAATAAATATTAAATAAATATAATATATAAATATTAAATTTTATATATATATAAATATTATGTATTATTGAAAAAATATATATATATATTATTTCTCGCCATTGGCTTCGTTTGTGTGAGCATTTACTGGTCTCGACATTTAGGAGGTAGCTGTTTGGTTCTATACGAGTAGGAATGAAACGACCAAGAATACGCGAATTTTAGTGGGTGTGCGATAGCAACACGAGACAGGAGTCGAGAAGTACCAGGATAATATGCATAATATGTAGCTCTAACAGTGCACGATCTTGTTTTGGTATTGTCTATCATTGTAGTGCCATGGTAGAAGTCTTGGGTAAATAGCCTGAGAAGACATGTGGTTGCTAGCAAAGTACTGAACCCAGAAAGATTGAAGAAAATAAATGGGAAAAGAGAAACATATGCTTCTGGGCTGACGTGTTGACAATTTTCAAGCTCTCTCACAGCTTCTTTCACCACTAGTTTAAGCGTACCCTCTGAGCATCTGACAGCTGTGGTTTACTTAAGTTTATCCCCAGTCCGCTGGGGTTAGTGCCTTGATGGGAGACCAAAACAATATACCCCTCATAAAACAGAAGCATTGGACCGAAAATACTATTAACGCTAACAAATGCGAACTGAGCAAGGTACAGATTTGTTACCTTGCTTTATGGAAAAACAAATATTGATGCAAAAGTAAATAACTATTGATACACAGTTTTTAGGCAGAGCAGAAGGAAGTATCCGGGACTGTCGATCGAGAATAAAATATTTACGACATGAAAACAACATTAATTTTGAACCGTGAATATAGAATATAAAAGTTACGATCAGCGACAAACATTTTGGGAGATTTTTGCTACGTTCAAATAAATCGCAAAATCGAAAGTGACATGGCCGGAATTCAGCGGGCGCCGTGATTAAGTTACCGCGACATGTTTACTCGCCAAACAGTGAAGCATATGTGTCAAATGATGGCAAGATACCGGGTTTTTGTAAGTTTCTTTTTCTGTCAAGTGTTCTAAAGTTTGACAATAAATGAGCGAAGTCAAAACAAAGATCACAGTCGCCCAACTCTTAAAAGGTTAACCATTTGTTTATGCAAAGTCAAAATTTACTCTCCAAGACGCGTACGACGTTATTTATCGCCAGGTAATTCCATCATTTTGGAAATAGCAGCTACTTTATTATTCATCGGCGTCACAATTTTTCACTGATTTTGGGCCTCATTTTGTTGAAACTCAAGCACGCTTCCAACAGGCCTGTGAACCCTTCCTGCTTACAGAGCAATACTAAAAAAATTCTCCCATATCACATTTCAACCTTGAGCTCGAAAATTCAATACACAACATGATATTATAATTCACAAAGGCTGAAAATACCACAGAATCCTTTTCCAGCGAAAAATGTATTGAAACAAACAACACATATGCTCTTAGAGGCGAAAACCTCTTCCTATTTCATTGCGTGCGTGAAGACAAGAAAGTCAATCGTGTCAATATGCACAATATAACTAATATTACAACAAACAAAATTTCAGGATCAAACCGTTTCCATGAAGAACCTTTGCATTGAATAATGAATTACAAAATAGACGACAAGCTTTCTTTCAAATAATTCTTGGCTGTCACATTTCCAATTATGTTTTTACTGAAGACTGTGCAGAGTTGATCACAGATCCACGTAACGTGTTCGATTCGTTCTGTGTCTTCGTTGAACCCATAAGTTACCAGACAATTTTTTCATTTGGTTTCAGTGTTCTACATAACAGCACACTTGGTAAAATATTTGAAAAACAGCTCACTTTGATTTCGGCTCGACGGGTGATAGATTGTTGTCGAAGTCCATTACTCGTCGCTTTTAAGATTCCAGGAGTTTGTTTTTCGCCGCCTGCCTAGTCTATCCAACTGACTTCCAATTTTGAGCTCCATAAGGGTATATTTTGTTTAAGGATCCACTAAAACGCCATTCGCGTTACATGACTTTCGACGCCATTGCAGGCTAAGTTAATGATTCTACTGTGTCCACCAGAGAAATCTATGCATTTCCACTACCCTCTCGATCCTAAGAAAATGTGCGCAGAAGGCTCTATGCGCAAAGACACCACTTACCAGGGGAGTGTCAGGCAAGACTTCTACCGACACGGAAAATAAACGGAAAAATCTACCAAATTTCTGACTGGGATTGCCATACGGCAACCCAGTAACAAGATGGAAGTTGCCAATCATTTATTGACTCTTTATTCTCGACAGTCACAACAACAGATACCGATGCGTCTTTCTCAAATTGGCCACAGTCATTGAAAGCATTCAGAATAGCTTCATTCAAGCACAAAACGCTACACCAACCATGGTAAAAAATGCTAACAACAACACTAGTGACGATCATTGCACACGATACAAATAATTGCACATGAAATAGCGTTACAGCTCCAAATACAAATGAATTCAGTAATAGCAGAAAACAAAAAGCCATGATAATACAAATAGACAGAAAATTCACCTTTTTCAGAAATTTAACTAAATGCATTCGGCTAGGCGTACATCTCTGCGACTCGATACCGCTAGCACTAACTTTGACATCAGGAACTTTCTTCTCTAGGCAACTTTCACAGTTCTATGCTTCTCTCGTTTGGCATTTGGTTTCAATGCAGTTCATATCAGTGTAGTTCATATCATGATTTTCACATATTTGCTCATTTAGTACACATTTGTTCTCAATATAGCTTTCTTTCAGTTTGCGGACCAACCCGGGCCAAAACAATCGCTCAACCGCATCTTTTACTGTGGGTCTACCGCAAACGGCGTGTGCATAAGTGAGTAGTTTCAGCGTTCCGAGGAAGAACCTTAATACTAATACAACAAAAAGCAATATGGTCACAAACGACATACTGTCATCGGCTTCACACACAACTTGATCGCGCTAAAGAATGATATTTGGTATGATCACTCAATCATATGATTGTGCCTGTCAACAAGACATTATAAAACTTATTATACTTAGGATCGAAATTCTCCAATCACAATTAGCTATTTTAACAACCTGTTTCCTCAGAAGGACGTCTGTGAAGCTGCCCAATCAAAACATGACAACTTCGATCCTCTTAGTGGTATAAATTCACAGAAAACTCAAAGTATATCTTTTTTGACGTCGTTTATTTCAGGAGGGCTTTGTTGTTCTCTGTCTATCGTTAGAATCTTAGACTCCTGGCACTACATTATACTACTATTATGCATTATACATTATACTACTCCTCTGCTGGTAAGACTTCTGGGTGACCCATTAAATGGTCTTAATGACCCCCCAACTTGAAAAATCTTTTCTGAAACGTGCACGTACCACAGGCAACCCAGTGTACCCTCACGGAGGGTCTAGTTTTACTGTGTCCACCAGAGAAATCTACGCATTTCCCACTACCCTCTCGATCCTAAGACAATACGCGCAGAAGGCTCTATGCATAAAGACACCACTTAGCAGGGGAGTGACAGGCAAGACTTTTCCCGGCACGGAAAGTAACAAAACTAGACCCTCCGTGAGGGTACACTGGGTTGCCTGTGGTACGTGCAGCGTTCCACGCAATTTTTTTCCAGCTGGTGGGGGGGGGGGGGGGGTGGCGGGGAGGGTCAGCCAGAAGTCATACCAGAAGTCATACCAGAAGCCATACCAACAGAGGCCCTTTGGCTCACAGGTCCTCACACGTTCGTACGACGAAACAGATCCTTTTCTGAGGTTAAAAACCTGGCTACCGGCCTATTAATTAATCATTTGTCAGAAAGAAGAAATTCCTGTCCTCTTTAAAAAAAATTGACACGCATTGCTTACGTGTGGTAGTGAAGTAACACAGCGATTTATTCCATAATGTCAAGTAAGCAGTATGTTGTCCTCCAGGAGATTCAAGTTGTCCTTGCGTTACATGTAGCTCTAACAGTGCACGATATTGTTTTGGTATTGTCGATCATTGTAGTGCCATGGTAGAAGTCTTAGATAAATAGCCCCTTGAGAAGACATGTGGTTACTAGCAAAGTACTGAACCCAGAGAGATTGAAGAAAATAAAAGGGAATCGAGAAACATTGGCTTCTGGGCTGACATGTTGATCATGTAACTTCTTTCCACCACAAGTGTAAGCGTGCACTGACAGCATCTGACAGCTTTGCAAACAACAGTGAAACAAAAGTTGAAAGCTGAAGTTGAAAGCTGAAGTAACAGAAGCATAGGACCGAAAATTCTATTTTAATGCTATCAATTGCGAACCAAGCAAGATACAGATTTTGTTGGCTTGCTTCATGCAAAACAAATATTGATGTAAAAGTAAATAAATATGGATTAAGAAGAGCAGAAGGAAGTTTCAGGACGGTCGATCGAGAATAAAATATTTTGCCATCGGCAACAAAATCTACGACATGAAAACAACAATAATTTTGAACCACGAATAAAAAGTTACCATCAGCGAAAAACAGTTTGGGAGATTTTAGTTGTTTTGTTGTAATTGTACAAGTTTGGCTGCACCGAGTAAATCGCACATCGAATTCAGCGGGTGCTCTGATCAAGTTACCGCGGTATTTTACCGCGGCATGTTTACTCGCGAAACAGTGAAGCAACTGTGTCAAATGATGCCAAGCTACCGGGTTTTTGTTTTTGTTAGTTTTCTTTTTCTTTCGATTGTTATAAATTTTGACAAGAAATGTGCGAATTCAACACAAAGATCACAATCGCCCAACTCTCAGAGGTTGACCATTGTTTCTGGAAAATCAAAAATTTACTCTCCAAGACAAGGTTATTTATCACCAGGTAATTCCATCGTTTTGGTAATAGCAGCTACTTTATTATTCATCAGCGTCACAATCTTTTGCCGATTTTGGGGGTCATTTTGTTGAAACTCAAGCACGCTTCCAACAGAACTGTTTATTTTCGTGACTTATGCGTTACCACAAAAATTCTCCCCGTATCACATTTCCACACATGTATGCAAATTTGTAGCCTGCGAACAGCAGACGCGACGACCGGAAATGCGTCTGCTGTTCGCAGGCTAGCAAATTTGCTAAGCTCGAAAATTACACAACATGATAAATTTACAAAAGCTGGATATTTCACAGAAATATTTTCCACCGAAACATTTATTGAACCAAGCAACATATTTGCTATAAGAGGCAAGAAAGCCTTCCTATTTCAGTTGCGTGCGTGCAAGCGAAACACACAATCACAAAGCATATGCAATTAAATAAATTTCTGACAGTTCACATTCAACCCTTTTCGAAAGAACCACCGTAAATAATAAAGCACAAAAGAGACAACAAGCTTTCATTCAAGTAATTTTTCCCTGTCACATTTACAATTTTTTATAACCTTTGCAGAGTTGAGTACAAAATGAATGTTACTTGCCAGACAAACAGGCAAACTTTAAATAGATGCGACTTCAGTAAACACTGTGAGACACAACAGAGATCACAGATCTACTTGTGGTGTTCGATTCCTTCTCTGTCTTTGTTGAACCCGTAAGTTACCAGAGAAATTTCCATTTGGTTTCAGTGTTGTACGTAACGCCACCTTAGGCTTGGCGAAATATTAAAAGTACAGCATATTTTGATTTCGGCTCGACGGGCGAAAAATTCACGCTGTCGAAGTCCATTACTCGTCGCTTTTAAGATTCCAGATCTTTATGTTTCACCGCCTGTCTTGACGTTCCATTCTTGAGCTCCATATGGGTATATTTTCTTTAAAGATGTACTAAAACGCCATTCGCGTTACAATGACTTCCGACGCCATTACAGGTTAATTGTGCAGAGCAAGCTACGCATTACCCCAGCCCCCTCAAACCTAACAAAATACGCACAAAAGACTCTATGCACAAAGACACCACTTAGCAGGGGAGTGACAGGCAAGACTTTTACCGACACGGAAAAAAATACTGAAAAAAATAAAACGGAAATCTACCCATTTTCCGACTGGGTTTGGCAACCCAGTAAAAACCCACGAAATGAAACCGAAATTCCGACTGGGTTTGGCAACCCAGTAACAAGTTAAGCAGGAGCAAACACATTACATCATCAGACGGAGACAAAAATAGCTTGGACGTAATATCCAAATCGATTAACATTTCTCAGAAACAGAAATGTGCTATCGAAGCAGCGATAAATCGCCTCAAGTGACAATTTTGTGGGCAGATTCAACGAAAGTTTCTCGTTGAAAAGTGCTCGACCAGCGGTTCCCAGTATCCATTTGAAGCCATAAAATTACGCGACACTCGTAAGTTATAAAGCAGGATAAACCTTTATTTCGAGGCATTACAGCTGTCAGGCGATCGTTCGCAAACGCTGCAAAAGACCACTTCTTTACACGCTTGTCCTCGATAATACGGTAAAAATGTCCTGTTGACTTCGTTCTTTTTACTGAACTGAATGGCATCATCAGCAAGTTCTACTTCGCCGTTTGTTGGTAGTGGTGACACTGAATCATCGGCATTCGCTGTTGTATCACAGGAAAAAAACAATGGCACAAGGCTGGTTCGACTACTCATCAACGAAGGAACACCTGCTTTGGGGCGATTTCTTTTGTTTTCCATACACCCCGAAACATTGGAGGATGTCCTAAAGAAAAACTTGCCGAAGATTCGGAAACGTGTCATTTTTGATGATCAATGGGAAAAGTTGTTTCCGAGTACTGGTGACCCGCCAAACATTAAGAAGTTTGACATTACTCTGTTGCATTTGTTGATTCGAGAATTTTCCAATTTACCACCGCGCAGTGGAACAGGATGGCACACGCTGCCTGCTCAGAGCGACGCAAGCATAGAGGCGAACATCGCCAGAATCAAATATTTCAGAAATGAGCTGTCCCATAGCCCTTCTACGGCCATTACAGAAAGTGAATTCGAAGACAAATGGAACCAAATATCTTCAGCTTTAGAGGGAATACTGGTTTATATCCAGCGAACAAAAATACAGCGCCTCAAAAATGATCCGATCGATCACGATACGTATCGAATAGTAGAGGAACACACAAAAAAATGGCGAAGATTGCAGCAGCAAGAGCAGCAGCAACAAAATGACGAGCCTAGCAGCTGTCTACCAGACGAAGTGCCGGGAGTGTTTGGTCGCGCTGAGGAAATAGAAGGAGTGAAGCAATACATTCAGAGTGGAACAGATGCCGTCGTGTTGATTACTGGTGGACCGGGCTTTGGAAAAACAACTGTGGCCAGGGAGACAGCCCACAAATTAAAAGAAAATGGGCATACTGTGTTATTTTGCAGTCTTCTAAAAAAGACAACATTCCTCGAAGCAGCCACTGAAATGATCCACTCATGTGGTACGATAGTCGGGCAGCTACCGGAGAATCCCGAATATTGGCTAAAAAACTGGAGCAAACAGATCCAAAGCCAAGTGCTATTTGTCCTCGATAATGCAGATAGCCTTCTAGAGTCGGAAGCAGACCGACATTTATTCCTAGAGACCCTGAGTGCCGTGAGAATGTTATCGAAGCAGAATGTAGCTTTCGTAATTACTTCCAGAAAAAGGGTCCAACTCAAGAGTCTTTCATGGAAAGAAGTAAATTTAAGCCCTCTACCACTCGACGAGGCCAAAAAGCTACTTACCTCGCGTGTCAACCGTACGGGGACCCAAATGGAAGAATCTTCCGAAGTGGAAACCATAGTCGAGCTTTGTGGCCGTGTCCCATTAGCACTCTCAATCGTCGGTTCACTTCTGTCAGACTACACTGAAGAGAAGATTATCAAACATCTTAAAAAGGAACCCATGACTATCCTGGAAGATGGCGATGAATCATTCCAAAAAGCGATTATGAATTCTTTTGATCTTCTGACGAAAGCTGAGAAAGATGCTTTAGTAGCTGCGTCCATATTTCCTGGATCATTTGATTGCGATGCTGCCGAAGCCGTTTTGAAGGAAACCTTGGATTCTGAAACTCTACCGATTAAGACTATACGTTCCTTAAAGAACAGATCTCTTGTTGTCGATGAACGGGCAGGTTCCCATAGATATCAGATGCATCCTCTCATCCGCGCTTTTGCTAAGAAAATTGGTGAAACTGAAAATCCACAGGTTTTACTTCACAGCAGAGAATTAGCTTGTGCGCACTTCATTTCCCGTCTGGAAGAGAATACGCGTTTATATTGGGGAAAAGACACATGCAAAGAAGCCATCGAATCTTTCACTGCAGACAGGCAAAACTTCGAGCATTTCCTTAAAGTTTTCGGTAATGGTTTGGAGACCCAAGAGATCGCAACCTCGTGCAAAAAGTTCCTCGATAGTCTTTTTCAAACATTCGAGTATTTGGAAAAATGCATCTCATCGAAGGTTTACATCCAGATCTTGGAATTGCTACTTAGTAGCAAGTATTTTCAGGCCAAATCTCAGCCAGTGCATCGTGTGGAACTTTTGTGTCTGCTTGGTCAAGAGAAGAGAAGGCTTGGTGACGATACAAAATACAAAGATCTCATGCAAGAGGCACATTACCTCTTTTCAGCACGAGAGCACGAATTCGAGACGAGGATCCTTTCCCGTGTGTTCTACTTGCATAGCCGAGCCCGTTTTCTGTCAGAGGCGAACAGGCTTTACGATACTGAGCCCAAAATGTTGTACGATAAAGCATTGAAAATCTGCGAGAAGAATCTTCCTGACCATCCAGAAACCGCAGTCAACCTTTTACTTGCCGGAAGAAACGCTAAGCGGCGCAAGGACAACGAAGAAGCAACCGAAAAGTTTCAGCGGGCCTATTCTTTGTTCAAAAAACTTCTTGGAGATCATTTCATGACGGCTCAATGTTTAAAGGACTTTGCAGACTTTGTTTTCGTTGCGGAAAAGAGTGATCAAGGGCTAGATAAAGCCTTGAAGTACTACGGAAAGGCCATGAGAGTTATGGAAAAGCTAGGAACACACGAACAAAAGGAGAGCATCTTAACTCTAAAAAATTATGGAAGTTGTCACAGGAAAAAAGGCAACTTTGAAGAAGCAAAGAAACAGCTTTTAGAGGCAGAACGCGTTTGCGAGAGAGAGCTAGAGAACGATCACACATGGAAAGTTATGGTCAAGACGGAAATGGGTCTCCTCTATCATGAAATGGCGGACAAACAAGAAAACAAGGCATCTGTGAAAGAAAAATTATTAACCAAAATGGAGGCGTCAATGAAGGAAGGACTAGATATGTGCTACAGACTCAACAATGGCCAGAAAAGCATCAACCATTTGGGCAACAAGGCATTTATCCGGAACGTTCTAACCTCGTACCCAGAAAGATTTCCCAAGGACTTATACCCTACCTTATAAGAAGTTTTGACTTCTTCCATCACTCATGCTATGGAGAATTCCAAAAGTTGGAGGGAGTTTCAAAGAAGAATCGTCCACAAATTAGAACCCAAAGCACCAATTACAAAATGTTTGTTACTGAAAAAAGAAATTGAGGAAACGTAGTAATTGTGGACGGTTTATCTCAATCAGAGTGTTCAGTTAGGTTTCTGTGGCCATTATTAGGAAATAATGTTCTCTGACTCGAACGAACGCGCGCCGAAACAACCTTCATGTTTTAGCGATTTAATCTTTGCACTAACCACTATCCATGACAAAAAAAATTTCACTGTAGTGCTCAACGAGGCAAAAGGAGTTTCAAGAAGAAGATTTACGTCAGATTATCAATTAAAGAAGTTAAAATATAGTCAGCCCCTTGCACACCGTAAGATAGTTCATTTTCATTTGACCTTATAGCCGCCATATAAGGGAAAGATAACAACGAGCGGGGAGATGAACCATCGGTGATTTATAATTATAAGCGGTCGTCGATGATTTTATACCTTATTAATACCCAGGGAATTATTTTTTTATGGAAGTGGTGCCTGTCGTTTTAGTAAACCAATTTGGCGAGTTGTCAAGCGAGTGAAAACGATGATCTATACTTTGAGTTAGACAACGAATTTTGATATTTTATCATTAAGCCAGTGAATTACTCCTTTGATCCAACGATTTAGAAACAAACTGATGTTGCATAGAACTTTGGAATATCTAGCAATATTGTTTTATTTTTTACCATATGAGCTGAACCGTGTACGTACTTTTTCTTTGAAAGACAGCAAGAGGCATTAAAGCAACCATCCTTAGGGTGGCTGGGACTTTAACTGGATGAACTGGCGAAACGAATTTTGGTATTTTATATATATATTTCTTAGTGCAAAAACAAGTCAAATTGTATCTTGTATCCATTGATTAATGGCCAATTAGCACAAGTTGTTTGTGATAGAGCGAGTTTCAATTGAGTGTCGTAAAACCAAAACCAAAGTAATCACTTTGGCCAATCAAAAAGGACGCAGACAATCCAGTAAACCAATCAAAACTCGAAGTAATTACACGTATCCGACACAAAGCGCGGAAAAATGTGCACGCGCGAGCCACGATTGGTTTTGGTTTCACTTCTGGTTGGTTGAAAAAATGGCGCGAGAACTTTGAACCAATCACTGAGTGAAGTAATCATAAACCAAAGTAATTATCTAATTACACTCAATTGAAAACAGCTCTATGTGCAGCAGGTTAGCTGTTTTAATTAAGTAAAATTGTTTAAAAAGTATTGCATTAGGTTTTGTGGTATGCAGTAATTGTCTTATCATCTAATTGTTTTTTTTTAGAAGTGAGTAGTGAAATCACATGCCCATCAGGTTACCTTCAATATTTAATGTTGAGGTAAATTTTCACAACTCAAGTACAGAGCTAATTCGGGGACGGCGCTTATCATTTGAAAATCAAAGTATGAAAATGATTACTTAAAAATTATTCCATGAGCGCGAGTTGGATACTGTATGAGATGGTAATGAAATAGCAAACAAGGCGCGTAGCGCTGAGTTGGCTATAACCAGTCTCATATCCAACAAGCTCGAATGAAATAATGGTTTTCTTAAATTTTGATTCAATTCTGAACCCTTGGACACTTTTTAATAGAAATTAAAGCCAAACGTCGCCTGGTGTCGTTACTGACGTTACTGACGCCTGATGACGTCACCTGATGTCGTTACTCTACACTTGATGAACGTACTACCGAGAGGCGAGGTCGGTAGCAGAAAGCAGCGAAGGGCCAACTGCGTCCAAAAGCGATTGCACGGGCCGAAATCGCGGGATGACTCGTTTGGTACGACGCTCCGGCGCCATCTCTGGAGGTACTGCGTTACCGCGCACCGGTGGCTCAGTTGGTTGAGCACCGGGCTGTCACGCGGGAGGTTGTGAGTTCAACTCAGGCCGGGCCAACACTCAGGGTCTTTAAATAACTGAGGATAAAGCGCTGCCTTTGTAACGACCCCTGCGAATGGCTAGACTTTCAAGTCTTCTCGGATAAGGACTATAAGACGGATGTCCCGTCTCATAACCCTTGGGTATAAATTCTGTGGGACGTTAAAGAACCCACACTCTATTCGAGAAGAGTAGGGCGTGGAGTTCCCGGTGTTGTGGTCAAATCTATGGCTATAGGGGTACGTTGGGTGTCAATTGGGACGAAAGTTCTGTTCCTCTCCGCTGCCACTCCATGAATTGTGGCGAATACTAAATTAAATTAAATTAAACTTTCAGTATGGCTGCTCCTCACGTTTGGAATTCACTTCTCTGTTCATTAGGAAAGCCACCACAGTTAACAATTTTAGAAGTCGACTTAAAACCTATTATCTTAAATTAGCATATTTTTAGCTCACAGGAATTGACAATTTTATTGGTACTTTGAAGTCATGTAATTGATTTTAAAGTTAACTTACAAACCTATTTTCATCAATATATTTTTAGCTGATATTGACAAATTTTATTGGTATTTAAATTCATGTAAAGTGCATGCGATCATTCTGTCAGGAAGCATGTGCTATATACGTTTTTAAGTTGTTATTATTAAATTTTGATTGGATTGTTCTATTTTGATTTTACAGCCGACAGCAATCACTCTCCATGTAAGGTCATAAGGTATATGAGCTGATATTAAAACGCGAAAGTTAGAAACGCACTATCCGAGGTCGAATTTTAATAAAAAGAAATATTAACAGTGAAACAGAAATATGTTGAAAATGTCGTTCACTTTGTCGGTTTGGTGACAACACTACACTGGCTTGCTGCGTAAATACCGTACCGCATTCAAATGGCAAAATGGAAGATAAATTTAGCTACCTGCAATTGAAAAACATACAAAATTAAATTTCCAAGGTGCCTCATCGAGTGAAGACGGTTATCATGACAACGGAGTCTTCCTGGAAAACGATTCATGCTTTCCGAGAAGAGAACATAGCCTGATGTCGTTACTCATATATTGTTTGTTTACCACAATTGGCTTAATTAGAAAAGTAAGCGCCCTTTATTAGCCTTTGAATTACAAAACATTCTAAATTTTATTTAAAACAAAATCAACAAAAGAGATTCAATGAGATCTTGTCAACTTGCTTTAATTCCTCCGACTGGTTTCGTCTTATCACACAGACTCATCAGGGAGATTGGACAAGATGACAAAAGGAACTCATTTTATACCAAATCTATAGGATAAATGGGCGGGGTTCCAACTAAGGTGTAAACAGCGAAAAACAACCACATGAACAAGTCTGATCTGTCTGCATATTTCTTGACTAAATTTCACCCAGTTGAACAAATCATTGCAATATTAGCAGATTTTAATAACTGGAAAATTATCTCTAAATATTACATGTTTCGTTGACCAGTAACAATGCAGATACTTAAATACTTGTAGGGCCGGGGACAGCGTAACCTGCGATCCGGCCCAATTGAGTATCGCTCTCATGTCCTCTTATATCGGCGCTCGCTATCATTGGGCCTGATACAAACTCTCACAGGAATGTATGCATCGTTTTTTAATTCTTGGAGTGAATTTGAATGCCGAATGTCGCAGGGTGTGTCATTGTCACCCTATTCCATCGCCCATTTATGCTCAGGGTGTGGTGCTGCCACCCTCATTTGTCGCATTGCCGAGTGTGTTGCTGCCACCTCCCTTAATTGCTCAGGGTGTGTCGCTGCCACCCTCATTAGTTGCATCAGGGGGATGTTTCTGCCATCCCCATACAGTCACTCACAGGGTGTGTTGCTGCCTCCCTTTCTTGCGCTAGGGTGCACCCAATTGTCCCATTTACTGCCAAAGACTGTGTAGTCCTTTTTATCACAATGAGATAATGAACTATAAAGCGACAAAGTTGTTAACGGCTATTTTAAAAAAAAGAGATTATTTTATCCTACCTCTGTTTCCGAGAAACTGACTTGTGGGAATCAGTCCAAAAACTTGCTGCCTTCTTTGCAAAGGATTTGTAATTGTAGTGAACTGAAATACTGCATTTAGAGGCCTTAATTAAAGCAATGAACGCTACACAGCAGTCCATCTGACACAGCTGAACCTGTACTACTAAATGTGAAATTTTGATGCTTCATTTTGTAGCAAGTGTTTCTTGTTGTTAGTTTACGTGAAATAAACTTGGGAAACTGTTTGAATCTTGCAAGCACCTATTAACAAAGCCAATAAGATTTATTCCTTTTTCAGATTTTTACGCATGCCCATCATTTGTGGCAGTTGAACGACCCGGTTGATTTTACCGCGCGCATGCATTATTACCTCAGAGATGCAATAAATATCTCAGATCTTACTAACCTCATTTCCTCGGACCCTACTGTAAGTTACGGAGCCTCGTTTTTTTTTTAATTTATTTTTTAATACAATACGATACCTACAATACTTACGGTAGTATCCTTACAGTTTACTTACATAATACGATACATACACAAATACAAACTAATTACACCAATGATGAAATGGTATATGAAATGAATCATATATGAACTGCGGATATGAAATCAAGTAAAGCTATGATCTTCGCAGTTATGAACGCAATTTATACAATTGCGTAGAGAAGCCTGAAAAATTCAGGACTTCAACGGGGTTTGAACCCGTGACCTCGCGATTCCGGTGCGACGCTCTAACCAACTGAGCTATGAAGCCACTGACGTTGGGAGGTGGTCATTTGTGGGTTCTAATGGTCCCGTGAGGAATGAATCAATGATGAAATGGTATATGAAATGAATCATATATGAACTGCGGATATGAAATCAAGTAAAGCTATGATCTTCGCAGTTATGAACGCAATTTATACAATTGCGTAGAGAAGCCTGAGTTGGTTAGAGCGTCGCACCGGAATCGCGAGGTCACGGGTTCAAACCCCGTTGAAGTCCTGAATTTTTCAGGCTTCTCTACGCAATTGTATAAATTGCGTTCATAACTGCGAAGATCATAGCTTTATTTAATTACACCAAGTTTACAATACTAAGAAAAAAAGACGCAACACACAGAAAAAGACATATCGGTCCACAGGTGCAGCGTTCATCTTCATAACAGATTTTAAAAAAACGGGTTTTGCTAAACACAGGCCGGCGACCCACTTCACGGCCTGCGGCTAACCTTGCGGCCCGGGGCCCGCAATTGTTCAAAATGGACGACGGTGAGTATACGGGCCATTTCATTCATTGCAATTGGTTCAATTCCGAAACCGCTTAGTCCGCTTTTGATCAGAGAGGTAAACTGGATCGAGAGGGTAGTGGAAATGCGTAGATTTCTCTGGTGGACACAGGAGAATAATTAACTTAGCCTGCAATGGCGTCGAAAGTCATGTAACGCGAATGGCGTTTTAGTGGATCTTTGAATAAAATATACCCTTATGAAGCTCAATAATGGAAAGTCAGTTGGATAAACCAGGCAGGAGGTGAAAAACCAACACCTGGGATCTCAAAAGCGACGAGTAATGGACTTCGACAAGAATCTATCGCCCGTCGAGCCGAAATCAAAGTGAGCTGTATTTCTAAAATAATATTTAACCAAGTGTGACGGTTATGTAGAACACTGAAACCAAATGGAAAAT
>NC_090887.1:21672590-21687590 GCF_036669925.1 Montipora capricornis | reverse complement strand
GCACAGATTTTTTTAAAACTTTGCAGAATGTTTCATGTTGTCCTTCTGATTACTTTCCAGCAATACAAAATGGCGGTCACAGAGTTCGTTTTTGAGATATGAGCAACTAAATACAAAATAAAGGGTGTTTTTACAGGGCTTTACTGTTGCCACGGTGACTTATTACACCACAACAATAACCTCATCTTGTTCAGTAATAATTGGAGTTTTATATGGCACCATAATATTGCTAATACTTGTCACAGCGTTGTAGTGCCAATCTTCTAGTAAGATCGTTGCTTGATAGCGTTGAAACTGCTTCGAGCCGCTTTAAACATCGGCAAGATCTACGAAAACGAGAACGTCACTGGAAACTTCGGTTTCTCGTAGGAATCCTGAAGGAGGCAACGGATCTAGCCAATTATGTAATAATTTTAAGGAAAACCTATTTATGAAGCTGTAGGCGCAAAGAGATAAACGGCTTTTACTTCGTAAAGAAGACACACATGACGTAACAAAAGCTTTAGGGATTTTCGAAATCTGATTAGGTATTGTTTCACGATTTTTGTTTTATTGTTTACGTCATGTGTGTCTTCTACACGAAGTAAAAGCCGATTAAACCGTCCGGTAGCCACTTCAGGAAAATTCTTGAATATAAATACGAAACAGAAAAACAAATCGCACTTAAATCCAATAGAATGGTTATTTTTCGTAATAAATGGAAAACCTATGAAGAGCTATTTAAGTGGCTACTCGAGGAGTCCGTTTAAGGGGAAATTATCTTGTAAGTAAGTTTAACAGGTACACAAAAACACATACACACACACACAAAAGAAATGGAAAATTGATATTATATGTCAAATAAAGGATATTGAAAAAAAAAAAAATTATCGAGGGGAATTCCCAAATTTTGCACTTAAGCCCTGGCTACACCTTGTAACATTTTTAGAAGAACACGTCCCTTTATTGTTACATGAATACTTCTAACAATGTTGGATGCGCAAATAACATTGTTGGAAACATGTCACTTTCAAGTCGCGCAACCTTATGGTGGCGTATTCTTTTCGTTTTGAGACCGGGCCCTTAAAGGGAACCTCCACTAAAACAACAAAATAACTTTAAACCACATAACATAATGTTTACAATTGGAATTGCTCAATTTTTTCCAATGAAAGCGTTTGTATTCGAGAAAAATAAATTCCAAAAACGCTTATTTTGGTTTTCAAATTTCCCGGGCGCCGCCATCTTGAATAATTGTGACGTAACTTGGTTGCCCTATTGTTCCAGAACAATCGCTCTTTGTATCAGAACAATAGGGCAACCAAGTTACGTCACAATTATTCAAGATGGCGGCGCCCATGAAATTTGAAAGCCAAAATAAGCGTTTTTGGAATTTATTTTTCTCTAATACAAACGTTTTCATTGGAAAAAGATTGAGCAATTCCAATTGTAAACATTATGTTCTGTGGTTTAAAGTTATTTTGTTGTTTTAGTGGAGGTTCCCTTTAACTCTGAGTGGTCTTTGACATATAACATTGTTGAAAGAGCGGCTACACGCTTCAACGTTTGTTGTATGTTTGACAAAATGTTTGATCGAAATCAAAACATTCTCTCAAGAAAAAATATTGAGCAAACGTCATCAAACATGCATGCTACACGATCTAACTTGTTGCTCCAAAAAATGAACGAAATATATCCGATAATTACGTGGGATACCATGCATACCACATTATAAAACCAATTGAGTTTTTTTTTTTTTTTTTTTTTTTCATCGTAGTCACAAATGTGCATATATCCCAGGGATAGTAGATTAACCGCTTGATACGAATTCCGTAGGATACAACCGGATGGAGTCATCGCGCCTCGGACTTGGGCCCTCGCGTTCCAGGAGCGAGTCAGTTCCCGCTGAGCCATCGGAGCAACTAAGATCACGTGACGGTTTGTTTTATATGCAAAACTTTCGCGTGATTTCATGTATGAAGCATTGGGAAGAAACAGATGTAAACAGAATTTGCGGTAGTGATTTCACGGTTCGCATCACCTCCTAGAAAAATCGAAATTAACTGCAATGAAGTTAATCAGATACAAAAGTGCAAAGGATTCTACTCTAGTTCTGGGAAAATCGTTTTCTGTATCTAATATTTCGCGACATTTCTATTGCGTGGATCAGGAAATCACAACATGCACGGGCAGAAAAGCCCACACATTCGCGGGGGTGAATCGATTTCAAGTATTCATTTTCCAGAGTCCAATTGAAGCTAAATACAAGCCGCAAGGGTAATGAACTAAGTTCAGAGTTCATTTCACATAGTATGCTTCCCTCATTTCAACAAATGAGCACCGAAATCGGCAAGAATTCCGACCTTTGTCAGGACACTGAATACGAGCAAAATACGAGCAACATGAATATGTGACGGCGATAAATAGGTCAAATCAATGGCATTTGCGAAATCGACATCAAAATAAATCCATTCCCCCTAGTACAGGAATCAAAAACGTGAAAAGGATATTAGAAAAAAGCCTTTAAGCAACCAAATACAAAGTTTAAACAAAAACAAGATTAGATGTTTTCGTCACGAAGAACTCGCAGAGGTAACGGGCTAATCTTTAGTAGAAAATATTTTTGAAAGCCAAGTAGACTACTCTGCACTGTTTATTTGGAAATTTGACGAATTTACAGGATGTATATATATATATACACACATGTTACGAAGTTTAAAGAAGATTTCGGAAGATAACGTGACGTGATATAGCTACTGGATAAACAAGAATAAACTACCGTTGCAAGACTATATGCTGAATAACAAGATTGCTGATTATGTCACGTTTGTTTATCCCAAGAGGTTCTATAGTTTGTGCTTTTCCGATGAGATGGGCTTCCCGAGGTTTCCTAAAAGAGTCACTGTGTGAGTGGTGATTGTTGCTAAGAAAAGTGTTCTGAGACTGCGGTCTGGATCAGTGGGACTGATTATAGCGGGGGTGTGTTCATAAAAACGGTGTTCAAGCCGTCGTTTGGTTTCTCCCGAAGAGTAGATAATTTACGCGATGAATCATGTAATTAACAATGAACGTGTTGCAAGTAATGTGAGATTTGATGTTATGGCCTTCTCTCGTAGGATAAAAAGTGTATTCATTACAGCCGTGTTCAATAGAGGGGCGAGTGGTGCAACTGTTACCGGGAGAATTGAGATGCGGTTTAGTTAATTGGGCTCTAATCACTAATATTTTTACAACCACGGTAAGCCACCAAAGGAAGTGTTTATAAAACATTTTTTGCAATGGTGTGATGAGTAAAATTTGTTGGAGTGTTAGGTTGGAGTGTTAACAAGTGCAGGGTTGTACGTGATAACAAAGTTTGTGTCGTCGTTTCGTTCTAAGCGAGGGTATATTAAAATATATGTGAGAACTGGCTCCTGCCAACAATTAAACGTCCAGTTTATTCCGTGAGGGTCAAAGACGGATATCTAGCGATCCATCTCTCGAAACCAAAGAATCCAGATTGTCTTCGGCGTTGGTTGCAGAGAAATCCATTTCATCTCGTACAGAGAAATTCCTGTTTACTACAGCACTAAAATAATCTGGTAGGTCGCTAGATTGAGAATCTTCGCTGTCGCTATAATTGACCGCGTTCTGCAGTTCACGCACTGCGGTGTGGTAATCAGGCAAATCTGCGGTTGAATTCAAGTCTGCGGACCAAATTTCATTATCCATTTCACATAAAGCTGGCAAATGGTGAGGAATATGATCCAATGAAATCAAAGCAGCCGGAGACTTTTCTACATCCTCCTCTGGAACTTCAGAGATAATTACGTCAGGTGGCCTCGAACCTTTTCGTCTTTTGCAGCAAGCAAGAAGTGTGAGTACGCCAACAAGCACCATAATAATAGCGACACCTCCTCCTCGTTGCTCAATCGATGAGTCACATTGATTGCATGGTTTATAGACAACAAACACGACAAAAAGGAAAACCAGACCGACCCCGATGCAAAGAAATCCTAGAACAAGTGGTATTTTTTCCTTGAGTGTCACCCTGCAACTCGGCCTAGAAACGGTTTGTGCTTGACTCATTCCTGTCGTAGAATCCATCAGCGTTGCTGGCTTCTATTTCAACCTGATTCGTAGCGGATCAGGTCTTTCACGCAGACACTCTTAGGGCTTCGTCACGCGTTCCTCCCTCACGAGCGTCTGCTGAAACCAGCTACACATTTCTTTCCCTTTGTTAAGTAACTGTCACCTGGAAATCACGTGCGGGTTACGTAGGAACCAATCAGCGCAGTGTAGATCTCCCCTGGGGGCGTAAATTCATCAACTTCTTCTTTGGATGAATCATGAAAGGGACGTAGCCTGCGAATACAGCCGACTCACATCGCCCCAAACCAAAGGACTACAAGAAATGGGGTTATTCGAACGAAACGACTCCACTGAAATAGCGCGGAAAGAAATGTACATAAATATCAATCCCAAACGAACGGGGGGTAGGGGAACGAATGACGAAGCCACGAGCACGATAGAGCAAGAGGAAATGGCTAATGTCTCTGCCTCTTAGAACGAGAGATTAGATGGTTAGATTAGATGAAAAAGAATTCAATAAAATTTTATAAATTTGATGCATCCCGCTCCATTGTTGCTCAGTCTTAAATTGGTACGAGATACTCTCTCATATAATTGTCCGAAGGTATCCAACGTTATCTTCAGGCAGCCCCTCCCATAAGTTGGCCTGAATCACGGAACATTATAAACAGCACGTACACTCGGCCTAGGTCATTTCCCGCTGTGTCTTAGGTAAATACAAAGACAAATATATGTTATTAGTCATTGGAAGGTATGATGAGTACTTTCATACTGCCAACAAACTGGCAACTCATGCCCTCAATCCCATAGTCACATCTCTCCAGACCGTGTAAGCCCGGATACTAAGTCGCACTTTGTCGTTTCCAGGCTGACTAACCTCACGGTTGAAAATCTACCAATATTACATGATATTTTTTAAGGTATATATATATATATATCTCTCTCAACTGGTCACGTAGAGGACATTTATTAGCTTATTATATTTTTGCTTAAGTGTTTTAACACGCTTGGCCTCACATGTACTTATCAAGAATCTGCATATGGCGATGAAAGGTGCAGCTCGAGATGAGCCAGTTTCTAAAATGTCACAGCTTAATTAAGAGAACAGACCTTTTTGCATTTTCAGCACTTTGCCTAGGATCAAGTTTGGTCATTTTTCTGTCACTTTTGTTTCGTTTCTTTTTCGTCAAACCTTGTCCTCAGTGCCGCCATAGAAATGGAACATTCAAGCACCAGTGAAGTGTGAAAAATAACTTTTATTCCTTGTGAGAGTCGTTAGACCAACCAACAAAATACCAATAAATTAGGAAGCGGATATAAGTTGCCTCTTAAGCGATTCGTTTTTCTAATTCTCGGTTGACGTTTACTTTTCGTGATTCGTTTATTTACTGTTAGCAGCTAAATGCGCCTGCATGTAATATTATTGTCCAGATATATGCTTCTGGAATTAACTACTATGACGTCAGAGTGACTGCAATGTCACGACTACTAATGCAAGTTTAGAAGGCAACTAAATAACGGCGAAGAGCACTCCTAACACGTGACGTGTAACCTGTGGATGTCATCGCTTGATGAAGACTATAGTGGTATGCAGAAGAAATGTCGCGTTCTTCTTCTTCATCCACATCGTGAGAAAAACGAAATTCCTTTAAAGGGAAAAGGAGTTTGTAACACTGTAGTGTATTGTTTACCACTGAGTAATACTACTGTAACAAGGACATGTGCTATGGTCACCTTTTACATGATGTGAAATTACTGTTACCAAGTAAAAGTAGAATAATCTTTGTGTTACAATATAAGATAATCGTTCAGTGAATAAAGGATATTACATAGAAAGCAATGGAAGAGTGTCTCTCTTTCAGTACTTATGACTACACCACACATTGGCGACGAGGATGAACTCGTAACTGCAGATCCGCCAAACCTGGCAGAAAATCCAGATTAGACAGCCAAACCCGGCGGAAAATCTAGCACCGCTAGAACCGGCAGAAATTCCACGAGTAACGGAACGGTCGTTTCCAACACCCACCGCATTCAACATCGATGTAGCAGATCTATACAGTCAGTAAATGGAAACACTGGATGAGCGCGTTTGAAATTTATGCCATTGCCTCAGTTATACGAGAGAAGGAAGATGCGATTCAGAGAGCTACGATACTGCACGGCCTTGGCTCCGCAGAAAAACACATCTTCAATACACTCCCCGGGGAACACAAGTCCCTCGAAGAGGTGAAAACTGCCCTCATGCAGTGGATACTTTGCACCAAAACGGAACGTTGTGGCAGAGCGCTACAAGTTTAGGCAGCGAGCGCAAAACCTTGCGGTACTGAATCTTTACATTATTGTAAAGCTCATTAAGATGTTAAGTTGGTGTTTAGTACGTTTAAACTTAGAAACACTGTGTTCAGCGTGAAAGCCTGATTCAGTACCGCAAGGTCTACGTTCGCGTGTTGTTTATAAATTCTCGTGTGCTGGCTGTAATGCCAGCTACATTGGCGAGACCACTCGCCACCTTTGTACACGTGCTCGTGAGCATCTCTTGTCGGACAAGTCTTCGCATGTTTACAGACACCTGCAGTCATCTAGGGCCTGTCATGACTCTTGTAATACAGAATGTTTCACGATCCTAGATTCTGCCGCCTCAAAATTCCAAATTAAGATCAAAGAGGCATTGCACATTAAGTGGGAAAATCCCATTCTTAATCAGCAGTTGAGGCATTTAGATTTGTCTCTTTCTTTTTAATTACGCTGTTCTTTTGTCTTTTATTTTATTGCTAGGTGCGATATTTTTGTTTCCTGCGCATTTCATACTTCATATTCAAATTGTATGCAAGTTCTGACACGTAATTTTGTAACGTACCTTAATATAAATTCAAGTGTACAACCGTTAAAAAAACTCATTTACAACTGAAGATGACTTGAGTCTGTCGAAACATGTATTGTAAATTGAAAACTGTCGTTTCTTTTTTGAGAAAAGTAGACTAGTAATATATGGTCTATATGGAAGAAGCGTTCTATCGATGGTGGGTCGTTAATCAACCATACAGAATCGAGAAGTCATAGATACTTAGGAATTGGTAACGAGAATCAAAATAGGGTCGAATTGATGTCTTTCATGTGAAAAATAATGCAGTGTATTTAAGGGAAATAAATTATATTTGTGGGTGTCTTAAAAAGTATGGAAAGGTTCAAACAAGACGTGAATTCGAACTTGTACCGTTAATTACAACTAGCTGATTAATCCGGCACACATATAATTCGTCTATAACCATGTAATCTTCTAAAGGAACATGCAGGTATACAACCATGTAATCTTCTAAAGGAACATGCAGGTATACAGATCGAAATGGTTAAATGTTGCTTGACCTTGGAAGCTTTGGGAAGTGCTCGTTTCTTTCTGACCTTGCGTTTTGGACTTATGTCTACGACTGTCATTTTTCGAGTCTAAGCTTTCCTCTTCTTTTCCTTCTTAACAAAATCACAGATTTAAGCTGGCTCTGGATCCGCTTCAGAGATTTTTTAAAAACTTTGCAGAAAGTTTCATGTTTTCCTTCTGATTAGTTTCCAGCAATACAAATTGGCAGTCACCGGTTTGTTTTTTCAGATATGAGAAACTAAGTACAAAATATAGGGTGTTTTTGTAATAAGTCACCGTGGCAACAGGAACGTTTCTTGGTACCATAATATTGCTAATCACGTGATACAGCGTTGTAGTGCCAATCTTCTAGTAAGAAAGTTGCGTGAAAGCGTTGAAAGTGCTTTGAGCTGCCTTAATTAAACATCGACGAGCTGATCTACGAAAACGAGAGCATCACTGGAAACTTTGGTTTCTCATTAATATTTATCGAGGGGAATTCCCGGATTTTGCACTTAGCACTTAAGTCCCGGCTACTAGTCGTAACATCGTTAGAAGGACATGTCCCATTAATGTTATATGAATGCTTCTAACAATGTTGGAAACATGTTACTCTCAAGTAGCGCAAACTTATGATGGCGTACGTTTTGTTTGTGTTTTGGAGACTGAGCCCTTAGACCTAATTCTGATTGGTCATTGCACATTGTTGAAAGAGCGGCTACACCCTTCATTTTGTTGTACTTCGGACAAAATGTTTTGATCGAAATCAAAACATTCTGCTAAAAAAATATATTAAGTAAACGTCATCAAACATGCATGCTACACCTTCTAACTTGTTGATGCAACAAATGTTTTATAACAATGTTTGAACGTGTAGCCGGGGCTTTACTACGCATGTAGAATCCTGGAATTAATTTGACATAAACAGCCTTTACAGTTAGAGAGAAAACACCTGAAAATGAAAAATATCTTTTTGTGCTTTTGTCATCCAAGACGACGGGAAGAAAATGTACGAAAACGTGAAACGCACGTTTTGGGCGTGCAGAGCCATTGTTTTTGCTCATGAAACCTATTGTTTTGTTTGTTGACGTTTTTGCGTTGTCCATCCTTGTCGAAGCCTTCACTATTAATTTCCTAGGGCGAAGTAACGGAGGTAGCCTAGGTTCAAGTTTGTGGACAAGTGACTGATCCCCAAATTATACTGGTTTCTAGTCGGAAAAAGTTTGAAGTCGTTATTCTCGAGGCTGACCGAAGAGTCACGGCTTCTGGAAAGGAAAATCACAGCCTCGTTCCCAGGGATTTTCACCGCCAAGGCCTGTCCTCCTCTCGGTGGTGAAAAGCCCTGGGAAAGAAGTTGGGAAAATCAGTAAGTCACCTCCAAAGCTGTCACGAAATTAAAGCTGGATTTACCCAAAATAGCGGATACATACAGGCGAAATGTCATTGGAGGTCAACACAAAACAACCTCGTGCAAACAGTAGATAACGAGAAATTAAAGTGTCCATTTACTCATCTGAAGTTTAAAATATTATCATATTTGACACATGGTAAATATACTCTTGTTCGTACGGTTATTAAGTAAAAAGTTCCCGCGTCATTATTCAGGTAACAGGTTTCAGACATGGTCGGAATCTTATCTCCCTACAGCGGAACGAAATATATCCGATAATTAGCCGAAAATTATGAGAACGGCTAGACATTGTCAATCAACCTGTATGGAACGTGACGCACTTACTTTTCAATTCCCATAATGCAATACGCTTTGGGGGTTCTTTGCATAAAAATACTCTTGTGACTTTATCATGCTTCAGTGAACTGGATATCCATTGTTTTGATGCAAATAACCTCCCAAAATGAACTGTATTTTGGGATTTGTGAGAATAGCGAATTTAAAGAATTGTCTCTTATAAATTAAAGACACATGAAAAATTCACGTGACTTGAACGGGATTCGAGCCTATGAACTCTGCGCTCACTCTTTCGTCTTTAACCCCACTTCAAACGTAAGTATTTCAATTTACCGATACAAGCTCATGTGGAGTGGCGCATGCAGGTAGGTCATTTACGAGCTCTTGCGCAACACTTCTAGCGTGACAGAAGATTGAGACGTGATTTTCTTGAATAATTTGACCTTGATTTCCCCTTTTTCGTTTTGTAAACCAGGCAATATTACCAGAGACAATAACGTTTTCGGGTGTATTAAAATATATGTGCGCACTGGATCCTGTCAACAATTAAACTTCCAGTTTATTCCGTGAGGGCTCAAAGACGGGTATCTAGCGATCCATCTCTCGAAACCAAAGAATCCAAATTGTCTTCGGCGTTGGTTGCAGAGAAATCCATTTCATCTTGTATAGAGAAATTCCTGTTTACTACAGCACTAAAATAACCTGGTAGGTCGCTAGATTGAGAATCTTCGCTGTCGCTATAATTGACCTCGTTCTGCAGTTCACGCACTGCGGTGCAGTAATCAGGCAAATCGTCGGTTGAATTCAAGTCTGTAGACCAAATTTCATTCTCTATTTGATATAAAACTGGCAAACGGTGAGGAATATGATCCAATGAAATGATAGCAGCCGGAGACTTTTCTACATCCTCAGCTGGAATTTCAGAGATAATTACGTCAGGTGGCTTCGAAGCTTGCACTTGTTGTCTTTTGTATCGAACAAGAAGTGTGATTCCGCCAACAAGCACCACAATAATAGCGACACCTCCTCCTCGTTGCTCAATTGATGAGTCACATTGATCGCATGGTTTAAAGACAACAAACAAGACAAAAAGGAAAACCAGACCGACAGCAATGCAAAGAACTCCTAGAACAAGTGGAATTTTTTCTTTGAGTGTCACCCTGCAACTCAGCCAAGAAACGGTTTCTGCTTGACTCATTCCTGTCGTAGAATCCATCAGCGTTGCTGCCTCCTATTTCAACCTGATTCGTAGCGGATCAGGTCTTCCCGAAGCACAGATACACGTTGAAACATATTTGTAAGTGTCCGTATGTGAGACAACTGTCATGTGTTCCACTGCTGGAAAAAATTCCATTGAAAATCACGGCACAATCGTTTTATGACAATTAAGTCAACAAAGTGTGGCAAAGCGAACGTGAGTAAACGCACCATCGGAGCACGACAAAAAGCTTAATAGCATATGTCATAGCCTAGCCGTTCTACACTTTTCTTCGTCGCCAATTTACAGTGCCCCAAGAATTGCCCCTGGGTTCAGGATGGTGTTGACTCATATTGGAGAAGTGCCTAGTATCCACAACAGTATTTATGATTATTTGAAATTATATTTAGAAAAATTAAGCTATTAAATAATTTTAAAATTATTCACCCTGAAGCGGTCCCTATTGGCGAGTATAAAAGTGTCTGGCTTTAGACAGAGTAAAAGAGTGTTAAATAAAAAAATCATTATATAACTTAATGTAAAATATTATTTAAAAATCATAAATTATTGGCCTAATTTAGGAATTGTAAAGACTTATTTTCAGTCCTATTCAAATTTATTATCGTGACTCGAGCCTTGACTTTATCTGCGTGCCTCAGGTTCATTCATTTTTCATGTAATTTGTACGAATTTGCTTTTCAGACTCATTTCTTTAATTAAAGACATCAGACAAAATGTTCCACGGATAAGGTACCACAATTTTTTAATCTTATGGCACGCAAGCACGCTGATGAGTGAGTTGTTGGTATTGATTGACCAAATATTTGTTAAAACAAGAGCACGATCGAGCAAGCTTAAGAGGAAATGGATAATGTCTGTGTCTCTTAGAACGAGAGATTAGATGGTTTATAGCAACATTAATTAGCCTTCAACAGAGATCTCGTTTACCCGTTTTGACAATCAATGATCGCGTGTTAAGGACGGTGCCTACTATTGTTATTGCGCATACGTTCTGCGCATCTCGAGCCAGACATTCCGTTTACCCGTTGATCGCGTGTTAATTAAAAACAGTTTCTTCACGCAAAATTCTTCGTCTCGTCATCCGAAGTGATTTTAGATGGCATGAACATAATAGCCTCTCAGTGGTCTCTTAGGCACAATCCAAATGCGTTAGGTAGCATTCAGAAGATTCTTTCAATTTTCAAACTAGAAAGAAAGGGACAGAACCCCACAGGATCAGTAAGACCCCAGACGCAGTGGAACATCTAAATGCTTCGCGGGAAAATCGGACAGAAAACAATGAAAATAGTGTGAAAAATAATATAATATTTTATTAAATTTGATTTATCCCACTCCATTGTCGCTAAGTTTTAAATTGGTATGAGATACTGTCATATAATTGTCCGAAGGTATCCAATGCTATTTTCAGACAGCCCCTCCCATGAAATTGGCTGGAATCACGGAACATTATAAATAGCACGTACGCTCGGCCTAGGTCATTTCGCGCTGTGTCTTAGGTAAATACCAAGAAAAATACATGTACTGTAGCGCAAAAACACACTGGAAGGTATATGATGAGTACTTTCATACGGTCAACAAATTGAAAACTCTTGAAACTATAAAATGCCGGTCTGGAAGACGATAGTCACATCTCTCCAGACCGCGTAAGCCCGGATACTAAGTCGCACTTTGTCGTTTCCAGGCTGACTTACCTCACGGTTGAAAATCCACCAATATTGATGTTTTTAAAGGTATATATAGATTAACTGGTCACGTAGAGCCTGACATTTATTAGCATGTGATATTTTTGCTTAAGTGTTTTAACACTCTTGCGCTCCCATGTGCTTATCAAGAATTTGCTTATGGCGATGGAAGGTGAAGCTCGAGATGAGCCAGTTTCTAAAACGTCGCAACTTAAAAGAACAGTCATTTTTGCATTTTCAGCACTTTGCCTAGGATCAAGTTTGGTCATTTTTCTGTCACTTTTGTCTCGTTTCTTTTTCTTCAAACCTTGTCCGAAGTGCCGCCGCAGAAATGGAACATTCACGGATGAAGCATTCGGTGGGGTGGGGTTTATGCTGTTCATACTCGGCACCTACACATTGATTCATCTTTATTACAAAAAGCGACGAGACATTTCATCTCACTTAACACCACAAGTAATCGTCTCCGAGATTCCGACAGAAGATGTAAACAAATCTCCAGCTTATGTCCTTCCGTACAATCACAAACCGAATTGTCATCAATCAATTGTTGAGTGGATTGATTCTAACATAGATTTGCCCGATTACTTCAGTGCTGTGCAACACAGTGACCACTCTGTGGACGCCTCCTCCAGAGACCCACCGGATTATTTTACTATTTACAATTATGAAGAACAAATCGAAACTTCCATAGACGAGCCACCGGATTATTTTACAGTTGTCCAAGTCAATGAAATGGATCTGGGGCTGGGGCAGTAACTCAGACAGAAAGAGCAACAATGAATATGGGATGCCTGTGACTGACTACGCGTGAGGAAAAGGGCTGAGTGAAGTTAATTGAAGACACCAACGACAGCGACGTAAAAAATAATAATTATTGGTCAACACAGAGATGGGTTCATCAATTGAGTTGATATGGTAAATTGACCACTTTCGCAAAGAAATTCGCAAACTGACATTTCGCTGGAGGGCTAGCACTTCGTCAGAGCGAATTGCTGATCATTTTACCACAGTATCAACTCAGTTGATAAACGCATCAGTTTCGATTCTGTGTTTTATTGCACTTCCCCACCAAAGCAGCACCTCAGTTTCTAAACCCCTTCAACCATGCAATGATACCATGGGTTAATCGAGCTACATACGCGACTCGGCTTTTAGCAGATATTCCTGAGGTACCGTTACGAAACAACGGCGTTTCTACGACAAAGAGAGCCTTTCATTCTCTGTTTTGACTCTAACGCTCGTACCAATTTATTTTAAGAACACCTCACTAACATTGTAACATTTAAGTTATATACGTGCCCGTCGGAGATCTTAAAGTTTCTCGTCCTTGATTGTCAACATGGTTGCTGCAGTGTGAAGTCACCTAAATCACTGACGGAAATAAAACTGGTTTTGTCACTTTGAAGCTAAAACAGGGGCACCCAACTTCAATTTTCGGAAAATATCTGTTCGGAAGACGATTTGAGATCTAGAATTTTCGGAACATTTGTTGTAAAATTTCTTGCTTGCCTGCCTCTCCTAGGACTTTCGAACATCTGAAAAATGGTATAATTGCCCATTTTTAACGGATTTTTACCCTAAAAACGTCACCTAGAATTTTCGGGAGCCTTTTTTCTGGCTGAAATTTTCGAAAAAGTAAGTTTTAATCCCTATAGTGTTCGGATCCCTAGACTTTCAGCTAGGAAATCCGAACAGATGAAAGATTTTTAGCGGATAAAAATATGCCTATATCTACCGTTAAAATACTAAAATACGTTTGACAATGCTATGTTTAAGTGGTTTTGAACTATATTCTCTTTGGGTGCCCCTACTAAAAGGGACGACGTCGTGATAGCAGTGATTTATTTCCTTTGGTCAACTTCAAAGCTTGGACGAGAGGAATCATTGTGTGGGACTAAGACGAAGACTTAAGTTGCGTTGGTCATGTGCTGAATCGTAGACTTGACCGGGGAACCAGTGTCTTGTTGAGACATGAACTCTGCAGCCCAAACACAACCGATCAAGAGATTGTGGAAATATGATTCTTTCAAAACATTATCTTCGGTAAATAAGACACCTTGAGAAAAATAATCGGGATGCATTTAGTTTACCGGTTAGCCCTCAAGTAGAAGCCTAGTACAAATAAAAAAAACTCTAGTTGTTACCCTCTGATATTATTTTTTGCACTATTGGCCAAAAGCGAAATTATCTCACGTGATTGAGAGGCGGACGCTTCTAAGCCAGAAAAAAGTCACGAACAAAAATGATCGGCCTGCCCAGAAGCAAGACGCAGACAGCTTTGAAGTTTTGTAGAATTTGACAAAAATTTGTTAGATTCTGTTACCCTCTGTCCCTGGAAACGTTACATCTTCTTTTCCCCTGACCTTTGAGGATCCGGCTACGATATTAGAGAACAATCAGATTTTTCTCCCGTTCTAGTAGAGCGAAAATTAAGAAGAGAACCTGAAGGAACGACGTTTTCTCAGCCTTTCGCCGCAATTGTTTTTCGAAAAATTTCGCTCGTCGTCTCGTTCGCGCTTGCATCTGACACTTATTCAAGGAGATCATAACAATGAATTTTACTCGAGGAGAAATCCAGCGAAAATCTACACACACATTTGCTCGCGGACTGTGGGCGGTAATCAGGCAACATTTGGGCGTAGAAAAGGAGTGTCAGTCTTGTGATTAATTGAGACTTGTTGTTGACTTAGCAGTCTGGGCCCACTTACTTGTTCAAAGGCCGATTAACACTAATCCGCGATTGCATTCCTATCCAGGCTTGAATTTTGCCCTTCAAAAAGGCGTTTACATTGTAATTTTATACTGAGGGAAAGCAAACTTCTGACTCAATTTGAAGAATAAGGCTGGTTTTCACTAGCGGCAGAGTCGGAGTCGTAATCAGAAGCGCTGAGAGCGATACGATCCAGTGAAAATCAAACTGTCGGAGTCGAAAGCAGAATACCGATTCCGCGTATGACTCCGTCGCTTACGATCCAGTGAAAACTGCATTGTCGGAGTCGGAAGC
>NC_090887.1:21655090-21667590 GCF_036669925.1 Montipora capricornis | reverse complement strand
TAAAAAACGCACTGCATCATGAAAGACTTATCTGAGTTACTCCAGAAGCTAAAGCTCGATGCAGAACAAAAGAAAACGCTCGATTCTGAAGCGGCTGATTCTATCATAACTGCACTTCAATCGAAGCAAGGTGACGTTATTTTGCTGCTCATGTTATTTCTTGGTATCTAAAGGAGCTTAATTATTAGAATAATTAATGTATGACCAGAGCATTGATTGTATAAGAAGAGATCTTTATTGTATTAAAAATAGATATAGTCTCTTTTAATTTTCTCCCATCCTTACACTTCAATGACTGTTCAAACATAGCTGAAGCAGTTCTCTGATTTCTTGGGCAATTTTTTTTCCTTTTGTTTTTTGGCATTATATGGTCGACGTTTCCTATGAAAATAACCATGTTGACATTTTTGAAATGGCTTTGTACAAATGAGGAACTTAAAGTATGGTATGGGTGGGGTGGGTGGTGCCTTGCTCTTTACTCTTGCCCCACCTGAAGGCTTGGCTAACAAAGTGCTGCCAACATTTAAAGTGCTACTATGATCAAAAAATGTACTTCCCTTTTGCCTTCAGATTTCGAAAGCGTGTTTGCTGGACACCTGACTGGCAAAATTTTGAGCTTCGAATTTTTTCCAAAGACTGGTTTTTTTTTGGTGCAAGTTCAGAGTTTCATGGTCTGCCATTATTCACGTTCAAGACTGACCGATTGGACCTGAGAAGGTTGGATCAAGCAAAAGATGACATCAAAGACTCACTGGCTTAAAACTGCAGCGTGTAAACACAGCTTATTAATAATACATGCAAAACACAAGTTAAAAGTCTGAAAGCTCTACATTCCTGTGCTGCATATTAATTTACGCACATGCACACGCATTGCATTTTTAAACTAGTGAGTCTTTGACGTCATCTTATCCTCGATCCAGCTCTCTCAAGATTTTAAAGTTAGTAATGGTGGACCATTAAATAAGAAAATTCCAGTCAAAATAAACAGGTGCCTTTTGGAAATGAAGGCTAAAAACTTCGCTTACTTAGTGTTCAGTTAACATAGTTTTGAAATACAAAGAAAAAGTAAAATTGATTTTTGGTCATAGTAGTGCTTTAAATTTCCAACAAGAGCTATAAGATAAAGTGGCACAGACAGATCTAACAGCTTATCAATCCCTCATTGCCTATCATATGAGGCCTTCCTCTTGCTAGAAGGGTAATGTTTAAATCTTTTAAAAATAAAGTGCCCCTGTGAATTTTAAAAAAAATCACTTCCTTTTTTCTTCAGATTTTGAGAGTGTGTTTGCTTAACTGACTGGCAAAATCTTGAGCTTTGACTTTTATCAAAGACGTTTTACTTTGAGTGTAATTTTTGAATTTCGTGGTCCACCATTAGTCACGTTAAAAATTGACTGACTTGAGCTCAGAGGGTTGGATCCAGGGAAAAGTGACGGCAAAGGCTCACTACATGTAGCTTAAACTTTCAGTGTGTGATTCCAGCTTATTATGTATGCAAAACGAGAAAAAATCTGAAAGCCCAAAACTCCCCAGCTGCATATGGTTTCCGCGGGGTACACATGCTTTGCGTTCTTAAACTAGTGAGCCTTTGACGTCATTTTCTCCTCGATCCAGCTCTCTCGATCTTAAAGTAGATAAGAAAATTTCAGTTTAAATGAACAGGTGTCTTTTTTAAATCAGAGCTTCAAACTTTGGTCACTTAGTGTTTAGTTAACATAGTTTTGAAATTCAAGGAAAAATAAGAACTAATTTTTTGGTCACAGTGACACTTTAAACTTACAGTTATTTACTGGTAACTCTTTGTGGATTTATCTTAGAAAAGCTCTCAAATTAGTTGTATGCAATATGGGCTCAAGGTATTGCATTCAGCTTGTTGATACCATATCTGCTCTGCCATCCAAGCTTTGTGAAATAGGACACACAACAAGAATTAGTTTTCAGTAAGTTAATAATAATTACTTTTCAGAACCATTTGATGAAACAACAATTCAAGGCATTCTTGATGTGATCCTGAAATTGCTTGAAGTAGACACACTTGAAAGCCAAGCCAAGGTGTTAATGTTGATTGCTGAGATTGCAAAATCAGGTCAGTGGGTAGAACCGTTTGGACAGAGGCTTAACCCATGGACTCTTAAGGGGGAGACTTACCATAATAGATTTTACTCATTTTACATTTTGACAATTTTACTCGTCAGTGGGGAGGAAGGGGGGGGGGGGGTGGGGTGAGGTAGAGCGGTTCAGGATTCAGGGAGTTAATATTTTAATATTTCAGAAAAGAGAGTGAGGTGGTTAAAATTTAGGCAGAAATTTTATAGAGGCCAAGTCACTGATATCAAGTGCAAAACAAAATGAATTTTGAGCAAGCAGTTGGCAGTTCTTTTAAACACTCCGCACTTTTGATGAATCAGTTTCAATTTATTTTATTAACCCATTGACATCTCAAACTCCCTAGGACACCCTCAGTTGACAAGTAAAATTGTCTAGCATTAGACAGAGTAAAATCTGTTAAGTCGCACTCCCAGGAGTTGATGGGTTAAATAAAATAAATTAAACCCGATTCAACTGAAACAAAAAATTTTGTTCAGCATGTCAAAACTTAGGAGTTTAATGTGTTTTCTTACTTATATTTAGAAGAAACCAGAGTTCCTTGTGTAAAAGCAGGTCTTATTTCTACCATCCTATCATACCTTGAAAGTGAGGACCCAAATATTGTTCTGCAAGCCTTGAGGGCCATTGGAAATATCAGCTGTGAAAATGGTATGATGTTTAAATTAAAGAAAAACATTGAGGCTGAACAATCGGAAGTAAAAAAAGTAAAAATACCCTTTGAAATTTGATATTAGCTACACCAGGTTTTCTGTCAATTTTGTAAAATGTCACCTTGGCAGTTCTAACCCATTATTTCATTTCTATTGCACTATTCAACGTTATGTCAAGTCCACTTTACTAGTCGAACACTAGTAAAGTATAAACCAAGATCCTCAGGGGTTCTGATCGCTCAATAGGTAAATCATCTGACAGGGATCATGAAGGTAGGAGGGGGGAGGGGGAGGGGGGTACCCAATGCCAGTTCCCAGCCTAATTTTGGTCCAAATCCCAATTACCAAATCTGAGCCACAATCTTGGACAAAAAGGGTTGAGAATATTAAAAACAGGGGTTATTTTGCGCACTACACTGTACGTCTTCAATATCGCACATTATTAGCCATCCCTCTCTCCCCTACAACCAATGTTGATAAGCCCAGGTTCGACATGCTTTGTTTCGTCTAGCAACATTGATTGGGGGGGGCGGGGGGGTTGGGAACAAAAAGAGAGCTTCTTTTTCATACTTGTGATCAGAGTTTAGTCCAAAAGCAGAGTTTTCTTAACAATTTTGTCCAAGATTGCAGGTAGCTAAAAACATAGTTGTGGGTACTGATTCTACATGACTGTTGAGATCACCGATATAGAACTTCATTTTTTTATTTTAAAAAATAGGCTGTTATGGTAAGTTGTGTCAAATAATAGAGTCAGGGAGATCTAAAGAAGAGAAATCCTATTCCCTTATTCGGATGTGTGTCCCTTTTCCAGTGGTCAAATCCCAGTCCCAGTGCAGTAAGTAAAGTCTGTTTACAAGCCAAGTGGCCCATCAGAGCCGGATCTTATCCCGGTTTCTGTAGCATGAAGCGACTAGGAGTATTTCTACTCCCCCCTGGATGGGATGCTAGTCCATCGCAGGGTTACCCCCAGCATTATGCCGGTACCCATTTATACACCTGGGTGAAGAGAGGCACCGTGGGAGTAAAGTCTCCCAGTCCAAAAAAGGGTGAAGCGCATTTCCCATGATTATACCCCTTCATCGTGACCCTCTCAGACTGGTAGGTCGTAGGTGTGAATCCTTTTCAGAACACTGAGTTTTCAGTTATCCTTTTACCTTTTACCATTTTATGGGTTCATTCGGACAGTTCAACATCAGTAGTTCTGTTTGAAAGTTGAGTCGCATGATGTTGTTAAGCCCATAGACCAGCAGGCCACTTTGTCGATAAAGAACCTTTAACAAAGAAAGACAAACATGGGACTGCTACAGTCAAAGATCTGGGTATCCTACTAGACTAAAACCTTACATTTAATGAACATGTTAACTCAAAGACATTGACTTTGTTCCTTTACTATTCTGTGCCAGATAAGCAGAGTTAGACATCTATTTTCTAAATCCGTTGTGAAGTGAAGCGGTGCACTCAACCTTCCCAACAACTTTTGATCACCATTGTAGCTCCCAACGAGTTTAGTAGCGCAATCATTAGAGCGTGCATCCAACTGGTGTTCAAGAGATTGTAGGTTCATTTCCTGCCCAGAGGTCTGAAATGTTAAAATTAAGTTGTTTGCTAACTTGATGCCAAGAAACCATTTACATTCTTGTCCACATACACAAAAAAGAATGTAGCATATCCTTAGCCCTTTCACAACCCAACTTTTGTGTTGATGGATCAGCAATAGCAACAGACGACCTGAATATGATTGTGTTTATTGGACATGTATGGCACAGACAGATTATTCTCTGGACAATCTCACTTTGCCTCACATTAAGAATCAACATTTCATACTGTACATATGTGTTACCCATTTGCCAGCTGGGAGGTCTGTATAGCGAAAAACTGTGACTGAGGTGTTGAAAATGCTACCCAAGGCTGCAGGTCAAGGGCAGCTTTTTCACTATATATGGACTGACCCTTAGCTGGTAAATAACTTATTAATTTTTTTTCCTCTCTCTCTCCCTTCCTCTGTGAAATCACTGAAGGTTTCAAAGAGAAATGTTTTTATTTGAATTATATTTCCAAACCTCTTGTCTAAGAAAAAGTAACTTCTGTATGTAAACTGATTCAGTGTTAAAAGAAATGGAAATTTAAGGTCATCACGCAACCAAGGCTAGGATTCCACCCGCCATGAGCAGGCCAGATGAGAAAATTCCGCTGAAACCAATCAGATTGCAGGATTTGTTGAATTCCGCCCGTTCATGCACTGAAAAAAAATACAATACATACTTAATTGACCACTCCCCGTAGGGTAGGGATGTTTCAGGCCAATGAAACACAATCAACGAAACAACAGAACAGCAACAACAACAACAAGTTTTAAGAATCCCACCGGGCCGGAGGCAAACTAGTTGGCTATTTACAAGCGCGGCCAAGAAGTTAAACGAGGGACTACCATGCAGGAACAAATTCAGTGAGTGGTCAGAACGGGTCTTGAAGCCAGTAATTTCGGATCCCAAGGCAAGCGTCTTAACCACTGGGCTGTACTATCTCCTATCGGTCCTAAATTAAATCTCCAGTATAAATCAATGGGCATAAAATTAATATCTTGACCTTTTTGTTCGTATCTTGTTTTATAGAGCACGCAAAATCAGTCCTGTTGGAGAACAAAGGTGCTGAGAAGATTGTCAAGAAGCTAGGAGTACTGGAGAAAAGCTTTGATGAGGAAAGTGACAACAGAGTTGAACTTGCGGCCTGTGGCTCCATGCTGAATGTTGCTAGTGATGATGGTAAAGTAATTTACTTAAATCTCCTTGTCAATGGTTCTGTTGGTATGGATTCATCCTTGTATGGGTGAGCATCCAGGAATTAAGCCTGTGCTGTACTCTTTAAACCTTAACCCTTTGACACCTAAAACCGGCCTAAACCGGTCAGACTTTGATCTCCTCAATTTAGGGTATCCATAATTTAGTCCCCAAGACTTCAAGGAAGAGTCAATCAATTTATGTTACAGTATCACAATCCATGATGATCTCTTTAGTCCTTACTTAATTGCCTTTCTTTCTTTTAGAGGCTTTGGCTAATGAAGCTGTGTCATTTGGTGCAGTATCCTATTTGTTTGGCTTTGTAAAGCAAAGTTTCCACAGTAACCCTTGTCTTTGTCAAATGGCTCTTTCAGCATTGTCTGTGCTTGTCAGTACAGGTGAGGAAGCTTGTAGTTTGAAGGTACATCTAAAAGTTGTTTCATTTGTAAGAACATTACAAGTGGAGAGAAGTGCTACATCTTACCAAAATCTCTTGTTTGCTGTTTGCTTTTTGTTCATTGAAAGACAACATGACTGCTCCCACCCATGCATCCTGGAATGTATCAAAACTATTTGAAAGGTCCTGGCTGACCCTTAAACTGTGGTATTGGTGAACCAAAATTAGTAGAGTTATGGACAACAAGGGCATAGTTTCAAAAGCTGTAGACCAGAATTGAGCACTTCATAACTGTGAAGGAAGAATGTTGTTTTTGAATGACATCTGTAAATGATTAGATTTTTATGTTCTTTTTTGAAAATTCTTTAATTGTGCCTTTCATAATACTACAGACTCTGAAATTCGACCAGTAATGTAACTTTTTATTGCTGCCAGTCATTTTGCATTGACAGTTGGCAGAGTGTCAAAAAGGTTGCTAGAAATCAGCCACTGTCAACTGTACAATGCTGAATGTAGATACTGCAGTCTGGGTTTTGCCTCAGTGATTAATGCCAGTGAAATAATTTTAAATTATTGGAGTTTTAACTTTATGAAAAGTGTAACAACATCATTTTTAAGAACTTTTATCAACTACTGATATTAAAGAGATAAATTATATTCTAGCCATGTGCATTGCCTACAACCTAGCTTTAAAATAATGTTTGATTTGTGGTTTGCAGATAAAGGAAAAAAGAGTTTTTTAGAAAGTGAAGGTGTGGCCATTTTAAGGATGATATTGGAAGAGTCTGATGATGACGAATTAATCGATTTAGTGTTTGAGATTATAACATCGCTTATTTTAGATGGTGAGTAAGTTTTTCCTCTTGACTGTCACTGGGAATAAAAATCAGTAACAGTTCATTTCTGCTTCAATCAGAGTGGATGAATGCTTGACAACTTTTATTTATAGATGGTGTAGATGGTGTTCAGCAATGTTATTGTTGATGTCACTGTTCCTCGTCGCTCGTCTGTGTTCAGTCAGTCTAGTGTTCAAATTTCTACCGGTCTCACCTCGCAGTCGCAGCATTTGATCTTATAAACTGCTCCTTGTCTGTCCTTAGGTTGGTCTATATCTTTGACATTAGTCAGTAGTTTTCATAAGGAAGTGATGGGTCTGTGAGCAACATGGATGTTGTAAGGCTGTAGGATCCTTGCGATAATCTCAGAGGTTCCTTTGATGTAGAGTATAGTCACTGTAGTGGTAGGTGTCAGGTTAGTGTTTGTTGTGTTATGTCCTGTACGGTAAGTGTTGCATGTAACGGAGTTGCAGTTGTAGTTGTAGTTGTTCTTGCTAAGCTGTTATGTGAGTCACAAACCAGTAGTGCGCATCTTGTTAATGTCCGTCTTGTTGTATCCTTGTGTGAAGTAGGGTTTTAAGATGATTCGTCAAGGAGTCTGTCAGTGTGGGTGGGTTTCCAGTAAACCATCATCTTTAGTCTGTTGTTGTCACAGGTGACCAAGCAGTCAAGAAAAGAAATCTCACCATTATCCTTGATCTCCTTGGTAAACTGAATTTGGGCGTTTTGTCTGTTGAGGTGTTCGTGAAAATCATCCATTTCGTCTTTGTGTAGAGCTGTGAAGGTATCGTCAATGGAGCGTTACCAGAGTATTATTGTTTGTTTGGAACTTGCCAGGGCTTGTTCCTTGCAAGTTACAAACAAACAATAGAGACAACAGTCTACAGACAACAGTTTACAGGAAACCTACCAACACTGACAGAGTCCTTGACGAATCATCTTACATTAGCCTACTTCACACAAGGCTACAACAATACGGACCTTAACAAGACGCGCACTACTGGTTTTTGACTCACACGACAGCTTAGCAGATGAACAGAAGTACTTAGACAATGTTTTCAGTAAGAACAACTACAACTGCAACTTTGTTACACGCAACACTTACCATACAGAACCTAATGCAACAAACACTAACCTGACACCTACTACTACAGTGACTATACCCTGCATCAAAGGAATCTCTGAGATTATCGCAAGGATCCTACAGCCTGACATCTTGAGTACAGCCCTTGGCTTGTTGCCCCAGTTTTTCCCTATACAGACCTGACAGGTGAATGACGTATATATGTATATGGTACTTATACACACTTAGCAGCAACATGTCCTCTTAAAAGTGTGGTATACTTTCCCTTTCTACAGTACCTTTTACACAATAGCCCACCTGTAGGTACCTGGTACTCCTTTATTCTATGGCATTCAGGGTGTTAATTAGGCATTGGGCATTCGACAATTCTCCTGCTATTGTGTGAAATTGTCAGGTTAAGCCACACCCAAGGCTTTCCATTGTTTCTCGCTTGCTCTTAGCATATTTTATTCTGGTGACAATTTTCATAACTCCCTACAATCTGAAAACTCCAAACAGTTTACAGGTAGTGTCATTTCCTTGTCATGTCACTTCGCAAAGCAATGTGTGTACATTTTATGGTATTTTAATCCAGATAATGTAAAGAAGGCACTTGTTCAACAAGGATACACAGAGCATCTCCTCAAAATTGTGTCATCAATGAGAGATGAACAAAATGATGAGCTGGTGAAGCAAAGAGTTCAGTCTTCAGCTGACATGATAGTTATGCTTCTAACAGAAGGTTAGACTTTCTTTTTGGCTATTACTGTAAACAATATTTTATTATGTATTGAAGAGGGCAATATTGCCAGCTGTATGCCCTTTGAATACTGAAAGAATTTACAGTGTCTCTTTGGCAGATTTAGCAGCCATATAAGGCTTGTTAATGTTATTATTCTGTTCTAGAATATTGTTCTGCAGTCTCCCTAAGAACCTGAATAAGCATGATATGGATTAGCGTTTCCCTCTACACCATATGAATGTGCTTTAATTAAACTGGTCAGTTATTGTTTTCTATCTAATACTTAATCAAAATAACTGCACTTTCAGCATGTCATGTTGTGTGGATAAAAATGGTATTTTTTAACACTTGCTGCAGATGAAAGCATGAAGGTGTTATTTGATGAAGGCAATGGTACTGTTCTCAAAGCCTGCATTTCCTGGCTTTCCTCTGGGGACCCACATCTTGAGATTTCAGGTTGTTTGGCTCTTGGAAACTTTGGAAGATCAGGTTAGTGCGCAGCATAAAATAGCCTAAGAACTTTGAGGGATTTCACTTGAAATCACGACATGTATTTTCCGTCTTTTTAGTGGCGGCTATGAGTCCTGTTTTTGTGCCTGCTTTATTGTAAAGCAAAAGGAAGGGAACTAGTGTCTAGTCGTTCTAGCGCTAGAGCGCTAATTGGCACACTGTAAAATGAAATTAACGATTAGCACAAATCAAGTCAAATGTTGGTTTTTGCGGAGTGGGGAAACCGGAGTACCCGGAGAGAACCTCTCGATGCAGAGTAGAGACAGCTGTAGAGAACCAACAAACTCAACCCACATATGACATCGAGTCTGGGAATCGAACCCAGACCACATTGGTGGGAGGCAAGTGCTCTCACCACTGCGCCATCCCTGCACCCCCTTTACAAAAATACCTACACCCCCTGTACAAAAATACCTACACCCCCTTTACAAAAATACCTACACCCCCTGTACAAAAATACCTACACCCCCTATACAAAATACCTACACCTCCTATACAAAAATACCTACACCCCCTATACAAAAATACCTACAGTAGGTGCAAAGTCGCATTGAAAACCCGGAGTTAAACACCATTCCGAGTTGATGCCAAAATTAACTCATTCAAAGCACCTTCCTTCCCATTCATCCAACAGTCTTTAAAATGTATTCTCTCAGACTGATTTAAGATAAAGAACATAACGTTCTGTTAAAACAGGTATTTATTGGAGATGATGGACTCTTTTTGATCGAGGTGTGCTCAACTGTTACTGTCAGTTTAATAAGCATGCGTGTGTTTCTTGTTTTAAAATCCTTAGACGAAAACTGCATCAAACTGGTTGAACTTGGGGCCCATGAAAAATTACTGGCTTTGCTGGCTCGCATATCAAGAAGCGAGGTAATGATTTGGTTAGCAAACATCTTTTAGGGAGTGGTGGCATTGTAAGAATGCAGAATTTGTGAAATATAACTTTGGAGTGAAAGCTGTGTCCTTGTTTTTCAGAACCCAGGTAGACATCAACAAGCTGTTTTCAGTGCGCTAAAGAATCTCTCAATGCCAGGTTAGCAGTAAACTACTTCAACAACATTGCACAAAATTGCTATCTTTTGTATTTTTCATTTGAACAGAAAAAGATTTAATTATGCAAATGTATGTGCTGCGAAGTTTTAGACAGATTCTGTTGCTAATTGAACCTCAAAATATGGCACCACCAAAATGCCAAATACATTGGCATATTGCTTGTCGCATTGTTTCGTAACATTGTAAATAAGTCTTTTGCAGCAAGTGATCACATGGTACAAAAACCGCCACACATACAAAACGAAGCGACTTAATTAAAATTTTTTCTGTTGTAGATGTATTAAGCAACTCTCCTCTCCTTTGACAATAGGGAATTTAAGCAAAGACGACCTTTACGGCAACGAAAACGTCATTGCAAAATAAAACTTGGCGTTATGGCAAGTATTTCGCGATTATTCCGTCTTGTTCACCTTTTACAATTCGGGCGAACTATCCTGTGACTGGATGGGTACGAACGGTTTTAAAGTCAAAACAGAAAATGACTGTTTCATTGTTATATGCTCACGTAGTCATCAAAACCTAGAATATGGTGATTTCACGTTGTTGTTTTGTGTAGTACGGCAGAGAAATGCACGGAAATTCGTGTTGCACGTGCAGCACAAATATTTTTCCTCTTTTAACCAATCATATTCTTGCTTTGTGGCGTAGCCGTAGCCGTAGTCGTCGTCTTTGCTTAAAATCAACTGAAGTTAAGAGCTAATCTATGCTTCACTTTTCACCTCTGTCCTATAAAATTTTCCTTAAATTCACGACTTGATAAGGTTCACCTTGAGAGCAACAGGAACAGCTCATGTCATCCCTGTAAACGTTCCATTGGCTTTTGTTTGTTACTGAATTTGTCTTTTATATTCAGCTGATAACAAGGCAAAGCTTGTAGACAGTGGCTGCTTGGATGTCATTCTTCCACTACTCTCAACCCAGTCTCCTTTTGTCCAGTTTAAAGTTCTTGGCACCGTCAGGATGCTTCTGATGGGTCAAGGTATATTTAACGAAGTTTAAAAATAAACACTTAATGACTGGTCCCGAGGGAAATAGTTCATTTTGTTTCCCGAGAATCTCAATGTTTCCCCGAGGGGCAGCCGAGGGAAACATTGAGATTCGAGGGAAAAAAATGAAGTGTTTCCCGAGAGACCAGTCATTAAGTGATTTGTTATATAGCACAAAAAGGAAAATCGTGCAACGGCGGTCGTCGGTCAACATTCGCGGGTAACAGTGCACTGTTACCCTCTGACGTCATAGATTTTGCACTGTTGCCCGCTCAGAGACTTTTGGCGGGAAACAGTTTTATTGTTAGATGTCATGTGACCTCGAAGTAACCAATGAGAAAGCGCGCTGCGGCGGGAAAAAAATTCAGCTATGTAACCAAAATAACTATGAGGGACTTGAAGATCTACGACGACGATATCGACGAAAACGTCACCTCAAAATTGAACTTTGTACTCTCGTATGTCTTTCCCGATTATTCCACTTCGTTCTTACAATGTAGGCAAGTATCCTAAAAGTAAATTAATACGAGCGCTTTCAGAGTAAAAATATAGAATAAAAGGTTTGTCGTTAAAACCTAAACTTGGTGATTTCACCTCGTTGTTTTGCAGAGTACAGCAAACATATTAAGCAAACATATGTGGTAAAATGCGTGCGCACGCGCAGCACAATTATTTTTTTTCTTTCGGCCGACGATATTGTTGTTTTGTGGCGTCTCTTTGACGACCGCGTCGTAGATCTTAAAGTGCCTATTATTCCATGAGCGTGCTTTGGATATGAGATTAGGGACCTTAAGATCTACGAGGTTGACCACATCGCCACAAACAAGTTAAAAAATAAAATAATAAAACGGAGAAATTCTACCCATTTTCCAACTGGGATTGCCATACGGCAACCCAGTAAAGAGCACAAATACTCTGCATAACGAAGACGTGACATCACCAAATTTAGGGACCTTACGTGAGACCTACGACGGCGACGGCCGACGAAAACGTCACATGTTCATTGCCACGTTCCACGTGCAGGGCGTGCAAAGCTATTGTTTTTGCCCACTAAATATGCACATTTGTGACGTTCTCGTTGCCGTCGCCGTTGTCGTTGCTTAACTTCCCTATTATGTCGGTTTGTCTAACTTCTAAACACTAGCGCAACTTTCCAGGAAATGAATTAGGAGGTGCGGTGTTGAAACTACGACAAAAAATTCAAATTCGCTGCCTTGTGTTCACGTTCTCCGTAAAACTTGAGAATTGGTCATTTCACGTCGCAGATCTGCCGAAAACGTGAAAGAAATGTACAAAAATGAAAACTGCACGTGCACAGCGTGCAAAGCTATTGTTTTTGCTCATTAAGTATGCAAAATGTGTGACGTTTTC
>NC_090887.1:21632590-21650090 GCF_036669925.1 Montipora capricornis | reverse complement strand
CAGAGTAATCCTAAAATGACGATAACAGTCAATCCAAGGTAAATTACGAATTGTCAATAATAGTCATTTCAGAAGTAGAGGATATGTTGGAGTTCTTGTGCCCTCAACCTCGTTCCCAGGGCTTTTCTCGGCGGAAAAAATCCCTGGGAACGAGGTTGGGATGCCCTCACCCTCCTATACACCGTTTTACTTTTGTTAGACATGGCGAAGCATTGTGTTATATCCATAAACTGCTTTCTTGTAGAGTATTTCCGGAGGGATTTGGAAATTGCAGGACTGAGTAAGGCCCTGGATGATCTGACTTCTCACGACAATGTGAACGTGAAGAAAAGAGCTTTGATCATCCTCACGAAAATCAAGGCACAAAAGATTGCCCAGCAGGAGTGAGGGACACTTTGATGCACGTTACACCGAGTCTTGTGGTTTCATGCTGATGTATTGTGCGCGCCAACTTTTTAATCCTTCATGACGTCACGGACGACACGTTGGTGCCCAGTGAAAAGGTAGTTAGGGATTAAAGCATGGCCGCTGATCACGTGATAGAAGTAATAAATACAATGGATAAAAGTCTGATACAACCACAGAAATCCATCTAAATAGGATTGGGGTGAAGGGAAGCACCTGTCTCTAACAGAGTGTCAGACATCTCAGTCGAGCTGAGTAGGTTGCTCGTTCTGTGGTGGATCTTGGAATCAACCAAACAGCATATCATGTCGCTGGGGTTCCAAGAGTATTCGCAACCGGCTGTCGTGGTCACGGAACGCTTTCAGTGGGAAAGCGTTGCGTGATAACGCGTTGCGTATTGAAATCGAATTTGCCCGTCCACACGTATCCGAAACGTATCCGGATTCACTCTAGTACTCAGGACTCCTCAAGGTAACAGAGGTAACAGAGCATGCGCCATGAAGAGATAATAGGGAGCTTAACCAACGACAACGGCGACGGCAACGAGAACGTCACAAATTTGCATATTTAGTGGGTAAAAACAATAGCTTTGCACGCTCTGCACGTGCGTTTTTTACTTTTGTCCATTTCTTTGCCGTCGTCAGCAAAACAACAACGTGAAATAGCCAAGCTTTTGGTTTTATGAAGAACGTCAGCACTTGAGGATAAATAATCATTTTCTCTCCTAAAATGGAGTGCCGTTCCGACTGGTGTCATCTTTGAGGAATTACCACACCCTTGTCATATTAAAAAAGTTGAAATAGTCACGAAGCGATTAAAATAACGCAAATTTATATTTTGAGATGACGTTCTCGTTGCCGTCGCCGTTGTCGTTGCTTAAGCTTCCCGTTATTGCCCTCGGCAGCCATCTTGAGAATGGATTTCACGCAAGGAACTGGGCTCGATCTTGTTATGTCATCCTGATGAAAAAAATTCCAGATTTACCCTCCACACGGTTCCGGATTCATAGCGGATTCAAAAATATCCACTCTGGAGAGCGTATTCAAAACGTTCCGGATTCGCCAGCGAATTCGCCGGATACGTGTGGACGGAAGCCGTATTCGGAAAGAAAACGTTAGAAAATTAATAGAATTCTACTAGTATACTAATGCAAATTCTGTAATCTGATTGGCTGAGCCATTGAACACTATCAGCCATTAGTATGCAGTGGCTGGAGGTCGTCTTGGAAATAACGACGTGTTTTTTCGTTTTTCCAAAGTTTTGGAGGAAGATTTGGATGCAATTGGGTAATTAAATTTCTGAGAAGTCTAAGCGAAGGACATTTACGGTTTCTTGACTTTCAAAGAAGTTGAAATTTTTGAAAAAGCTGATGCGCTCGCGTGCACAATTTAGATTTAAAATGGCAATTCAATCCGAGCGATCTCTTTCCGGCGCAAAGTTTAATAATTCGTCAAGAAATAATTGGAAACCGTTATTTTAAGTAAATTTTGGTAAGAATTCCACTAAAAGAATTATATTATTCGCTCTAGATTTCTATGAGGTGATAGTTGATTCGGCCTTCGGCCTCATCAGCTATCACCTCATAGAAATCTTGATCTCATAATCTAATTGTTAATTAGTGTTCGATAAATGATTGTTTGACTTGTGCACTCTTAATGGTGGTAATTAATTTAATTAATAATTAAGTATTGCCCACGATAAAAAAGCAAATAACTTAAACTATGAAGCCATCAAAATAGCAGTTTGATTGTTTCATTTTGTTTGCTACGCTCACCTTTCGCTGTAATTGATTTCTTATTCTCGTATCACCAAGGAGATATCTCGGTATAAGCCTTATGGTTTTTAAAGGTCTTCTCACCGCTTAATGTATGTTTTAAAGTTTATGTAATTTTGTATTGTAGCAAATAAAAGATTGATTGATTGATTGATGGTATTTCGGTTTGTCGACCGCGATATAAAAGCATATCTTGTTTGAAATTTGACCGAAACTGGGCTTTCAAACGAACAGGAAAACAAGTAAGGGAGTGATAAATAAATAAAGTAGTCAAGATCACCTGTCGATGAAAGCATTTCTTCTACGGCTTAAATTTCATGGCTCTTTAAATAAATGTCATAACTATTATTGTCATAAGTGATTGGAGTAGCGTTCATTCAGCCACTTCCTTTGCAAAGGCGCTTAACATGACTAACATTGGAACTCGTGTTAATTTCGTGACTTTCAAGAGGATATTTTCTGAGTTACAAAAGCTCAGCTGTGGGTGGTAATGTGAAAGTTTTGAAATGATTTCTATGCAGGTTTCGCTTCGCAATTTACAGGACTTACATCAACTTAAAATCTAAGTTAACTGGTAAATTCTTCAATTGCACTGAAGTCAATAGCAGTGAATGAACGTTAACTGGAAGTGGTTTCCTTAGTGCCGTATCACGAATGGCGAATTCTTTGAGTAAAACTAAGAAATCGGATATCGACTCTTTTCACAACATCACAGTAGAAAGCTCTTCAATCTTCAAGCAAGCAACAAATTCTGATCGTGAGGGGTTTCCAACGTCCACCGGGCGTAACTGCGAGTATTTATCTTACGGGCGAAAAAGGTCTGTATTTCCTCATGGTATCGTTAGCGAATTCGACTTCAACAATTCGCGAAGTAGCTGCTTCGAAACCTGCAAAAAAATTTATCCTAGCAAACTCGTTTATTTGGATACGAAGTGGAACAGTTCCCCTTGTCTGGGACAGAGTTTAAATGCGGCAAGATGGCGATCAAGACTTTTGCAAACATCCGCGAAAATTCCAAGGGGCGATTCCATTAGACTTCCAGAATCTCGTGGGCCTTCTCGAATACGAACACATAGCTGTCTCAATATCCCAGTGAACCACTCGATTGGTCTTGAATTTCCTAAACAAACGCCTATCATGGTACAAGCTCAATCACTCCCTCTTGTCAGTCGGCCAACACAACCTGTGATGTTCACAAAGCCAAAGATGTCTCACACAATTTCTGCAGGCAGAAATACGACATACAAGGCGCGAGCTGGCAGCGTCCACTCAGTTGAACGACGAACAACTGACAACAACCCAAGAGAAAAGAAAGAAGACCAGCTTCCTAGGCCGTTTTCGGAAGTCAAAATCGAAGACAGTGTGATTTTCATAAATAACGGAAAAGCCTTAGATCTGAGAAAAGACAAACGAGGAGGAAAACAGAAGTTGAAAACCGCAGAAGTCGTTAATAGTAAAAGCTACCGCGAGTTTCAAGAATCTATGCAGAAATTTGAAGATGCCCAGCTCAGTTTAAAAAGAGAACTTAGTGCAAAGCGGAAAAACTTTGAAAAGCAGCAGCAATTCTTAAACGAGCATGTACAGACCCAATTAATGGACTTGTTCTCGTCTGTGAAAGAAAAGCGAAAGATGAAAAAAGGAGAAAAGTACCTATGCTAACTTTTACTTTCGTGATTTACTCGATTTAAAACTCTTGTATACCATATGGAAGTCTAGCTACTTGCGAGGCTATGTGTGTACTGACGATGACAATAGTTTCCTGTGGAGCTGTTCATTGTGTGCAACTGCTGAAAGGAAGTTCTGTGGTTGGCTCATTGTGTTATATTCATTTGGTGCTGTACATGTAGTTTTCAATCTCATTTCGGCGGTATAGTCAAGGAGTTAATTAATCTTGGAAACTTTCGAGGTGACAAATGACCTCGTGTCAATCTCAAACCCACAGAGCCATCTTGCGTTTGGCATCTCTGGTACTTTTTTTGTGGAACAATATTTTCCCGTTTGGAATGATTGCGCCTTAGTCGTCCAATTTTTAGATGAACAAAGTCTCCTGTTGAGGAATTGATGTATACACGACTGTATGCACACCTGTTTCGTTTATGGCAGCTTAAAATCTAACGCGACACTTCGTATGCCAATAAGAAGTCGATATTGTGAAGACCTGTGCAAGATTAAAGTAGTATTTACTTAAAATAAGCTGCGTTCAGCCTGCGAAGCAGGCATGACTCTTTCAAGGATAAACCCATCGGACTTTTTGTAGTGGAAATTCTGTTGAGGAGGTTAAAGAAAATAGGAGTAACTTACAATAGTATAAAGACTATAAAGTGCTATGTTCAGTCAAAGGTGGATTCGAAATCTCGCCTGATCTGCCTTAACATCAGCTCAGTGGACCTTAGTATGGTATGGCATGCTGGCTTGCTAGCCAAGCGTTTCTTGTGTCTAATTATAAAAGGCAACCTGATCAAGATAGTTGAAAACCCCTACCGACAGAGAATTGAAATTTACTATCAGTGGTTTAGAGTCGAGTACCACGGCCATAAATGCTGGATTCCCCCGAGGTTCCATCCAAGGCCCTCTTGTTGAACTTAGTTCAGTTACAGAAAACCTACAAACGGTGGGCAATCTTCTTGTATGTAGATAACACATGAGCCTGAGTTTTGAGCAATGATGACAGAAAAAAGAAATATTCCAGGGCCGAAGAGGACAAATCCCTCAACGAGGACCCAAAGGAATCCAAGACTGAGAAGAAAATTGGAATGTCAGAGCAGCAAAATGCAAAAACGTGGCAATCAGTTGATTCAGAACACCGAGGGCATAATAATGGACTTGTTCTCGTCTGTGAAAGAAAAGCGAGAGATGAAAAAAGGAGAAAAGTTCCGATGCTAACTTTTACTTTCGTGATTTACTCCATTTAAAACTCTTATATATTATATGGAAGTCTAGCTACTTGCTAGGCTATGTGTGTACTGACGATGGCAATAGTTTCCTGTGGAGTTGTTCATTGTGTGCAACGGCTGAAAGGAATTTCTGTGGTTGCCTCATTGTGTTATATTGGTGCTGTACATGTAGTTTTCAATCTCCTTTCGGCGGTATAGTCAAGGAGTTAATTACTCTTGGAAACTTTCAAGGTGACAAATGACCTCTTTTCAATCTCAAACCCACAGAGCCATCTTGCGTTTGGCATCTCTGGTACTTTTTTGTGGAACAATATTTTCCCGTTTGGAATAACTGCGCCTTAGTAGTCCAATTTTTACATGAACGAAGTCTCCTGTTGAGGAATTGATGTATACACGACTGTATGCACACCTGTTTCGTTTATGGCAGCTTAAAATCTAACGCGACACTTCGTATGCCAATAAGAAGTCGATATTATGAAGACCTGTGCAAGATTAAAGTAGTATTTACTTAAAATAAGCTGCGTTCAAGATATCTTGAATGTTTCAATTTCGGGACGATCGCCGAAGCAGGCATAACTCTTTCAAGGATAAACCCATCGGACGTTTTGTAGTGCAAATTCTGTTGAGGAGGTTAAAGAAAATAGGATTAACTTACAATAGTAGAAAGTGCTATGTTCAGTCAAAGATGGATTCGAAATCTCGTCTGATCTGCCTTAACATCAGCTCAGTGGATCTTAGTATGGTATGGCATGCTGGCTTGCTAGCCAAGCGTTTCTTGTGTCTAATTATAAAAGGCAACCTGATCAAGATAGTTGAATACCCTACCGACAGAGAATTGAAATTTACTATCAGTGGTTTAGAGTCGAGTACCACGGCCATAAATGCTGGATTCCCCCGAGGTTCCATCCAAGGCCCTCTTGTTGAACTTACTTCAGTTGCAGAAAACCTACAAACGGTGGGCAATCTTCTTGTATGTAGATAACACATCAGCCTGCGTTTTGAGCAATGATGACAGAAAAAAGAAATATTCCAGGGCCGAGGAGGACAAATCCCTCAACGAGGCCCCAAAGGAATCCAAGACTGAGAAGAAAATTGGAATGTCAGACCAGCAAAATGCAAAAACGTGGCAATCAGTTGATTCAGAACACCGAGGGCATAATAATGGACTTGTTCTCGTCTGTGAAAGAAAAGCGAAAGATGAAAAAAGGAGAAAAGTACCGATGCTAACTTTTACTTTCGTGATTTACTCCATTTAAAACTCTTATATATTATATGGAAATCTAGCTACTAACGCGACACTTCGTGTGCCAATATAATAAGAAGTCGATATTATGAAGACCTGTGCAAGATTAAAGTAGTGTTTACTTAAAATAAGCTGCGTTCAAGATATCTTGAACGTTTCAATTTCGGGACGATCGCCGAAGCAGGCATAACTCTTTCAAGGATAAACCCATCGGACGTTTTGTAGTGCAAATTCTGTTGAGGAGGTTAAAGAAAATAGGATTAACTTACAATAGTAGAAAGTGCTATGTTCAGTCAAAGATGGATTCGAAATCTCGTCTGATCTGCCTTAACATCAGCTCAGTGGATCTTAGTATGGTATGGCATGCTGGCTTGCTAGCCAAGCGTTTCTTGTGTCTAATTATAAAAGGCAACCTGATCAAGATAGTTGAATACCCTACCGACAGAGAATTGAAATTTACTATCAGTGGTTTAGAGTCGAGTACCACGGCCATAAATGCTGGATTCCCCCGAGGTTCCATCCAAGGCCCTCTTGTTGAACTTACTTCAGTTGCAGAAAACCTACAAACGGTGGGCAATCTTCTTGTATGTAGATAACACATCAGCCTGCGTTTTGAGCAATGATGACAGAAAAAAGAAATATTCCAGGGCCGAGGAGGACAAATCCCTCAACGAGGCCCCAAAGGAATCCAAGACTGAGAAGAAAATTGGAATGTCAGACCAGCAAAATGCAAAAACGTGGCAATCAGTTGATTCAGAACACCGAGGGCATAATAATGGACTTGTTCTCGTCTGTGAAAGAAAAGCGAAAGATGAAAAAAGGAGAAAAGTACCGATGCTAACTTTTACTTTCGTGATTTACTCCATTTAAAACTCTTATATATTATATGGAAATCTAGCTACTAACGCGACACTTCGTGTGCCAATATAATAAGAAGTCGATATTATGAAGACCTGTGCAAGATTAAAGTAGTGTTTACTTAAAATAAGCTGCGTTCAAGATATCTTGAACGTTTCAATTTCGGGACGATCGCCGAAGCAGGCATAACTCTTTCAAGGATAAACCCATCGGACGTTTTGTAGTGCAAATTCTGTTGAGGAGGTTAAAGAAAATAGGATTAACTTACAAAAGTATAAAGTGCTATGTTCAGTCAAAGATGGATTCGAAATCTCGTCTGATCTGCCTTAACATCAGCTCAGTGGATCTTAGTATGGTATGGCATGCTGGCTTGCTAGCCAAGCGTTTCTTGTGTCTAATTATAAAAGGCAACCTGATCAAGATAGTTGAATACCCTACCGACAGAGAATTGAAATTTACTATCAGTGGTTTAGAGTCGAGTACCACGGCCATAAATGCTGGATTCCCCCGAGGTTCCATCCAAGGCCCTCTTGTTGAACTTACTTCAGTTGCAGAAAACCTACAAACGGTGGGCAATCTTCTTGTATGTAGATAACACATCAGCCTGCGTTTTGAGCACTGATGACAGAAAAAAGAAATATTCCAGGGCCGAAGAGGACAAATCCCTCAACGAGGCCCCAAAGGAATCCAAGACTGAGAAGAAAATTGGAATGTCAGAGCAGCAAAATGCAAAAACGTGGCAATCAGTTGATTCAGAACACCGAGGGCATAATAATGGACTTGTTCTCGTCTGTGAAAGAAAAGCGAAAGATGAAAAAAGGAGAAAAGTACCGATGCTAACTTTTACTTTCGTGATTTACTCCATTTAAAACTCTTATATATTATATGGAAGTCTAGCTACTAACGCGACACTTCGTGTGCCAATATAATAAGAAGTCGATATTATGAAGACCTGTGCAAGATTAAAGTAGTATTTACTTAAAATAAGCTGCGTTCAAGATATCTTGAATGTTTGAATTTCGGGACGATCGCCGAAGCAGACATAACTCTTTCAAGGATAAACCCATCGGACTTTTTGTAGTGCAAATTCTGTTGAGGAGGTTAAAGAAAATAGGAGTAACTTACAACAGTATAAAGTGCTATGTTCAGTCAAAGATGGATTCGAAATCTCGCCTGATCTGCCTTAACATCAGGTCAGTGGACCTTAGTATGGTTTGGCATGCTGGCTTGCTAACCAAGCTTTTCTTGTGTCTAATTATAAAAGGCAACCTGATCAAGATAATTGAACACCCTACCGACAGAGAATTGAAATTTATTATCAGTGGTTTAGAGTCGAGTACCACGGCCATAAATGCTGGAGTCCCCCGAGGTTCCATCCAAGGCCCTCTTGTTGAACTTAGTTCAGTTGCAAAAAACCTACAAACGGTGGGCGATCTTCTTGTATGTAGATAACACATCAGCCTGAGTTTTGAGCAATGATGACAGAAAAAAGAAATATTCCAGGGCCGAAGAGGACAAATCCCTCAACGAGGACCCAAAGGAATCCAAGACTGAGAAGAAAATTGGAATGTCAGAGCAGCAAAATGCAAAAACGTGGCAATCAGTTGATTCAGAACACCGAGGGCATAATAATGGACTTGTTCTCGTCTGTGAAAGAAAAGCGAAAGATGAAAAAAGGAGAAAAGTACCGATGCTAACTTTTACTTTCGTGATTTACTCCATTTAAAACTCTTATATATTATATGGAAGTCTAGCTACTTGCTAGGCTATGTGTGTACTGACGATGGCAATAGTTTCCTGTGGAGTTGTTCATTGTGTGCAACGGGCTGAAAGGAATTTCTGTGGTTGCCTCATTGTGTTATATTGGTGCTGTACATGTAGTTTTCAATCTCATTTCGGCGGTATAGTCAAGGAGTTAATTAATCTTGGAAACTTTCGAGGTGACAAATGACCTCGTGTCAATCTCAAAGCCACAGAACCATCTTGCGTTTGGCATCTCTGGTACTTTTTTTGTGGAACAATATTTTCCCGTTTGGAATGATTGCGCCTTAGTCGTCCAATTTTTACATGAACAAAGTCTCCTGTTGAGGAATTGATGTATACACGACTGTATGCACACCTGTTTCGTTTATGGCAGCTTAAAATCCAACGCGACACTTCGTGCGCCAATAAGAAGTCGATATTATGAAGACCTGTGCAAGATTAAAGTAGTATTTACTTAAAATAAGCTGCGTTCAAGATATCTTGAATGTTTGAATTTCGGGACGATCGCCGAAGCAGACATAACTCTTTCAAGGATAAACCCATCGGACTTTTTGTAGTGCAAATTCTGTTGAGGAGGTTAAAGAAAATAGGAGTAACTTACAACAGTATAAAGTGCTATGTTCAGTCAAAGATGGATTCGAAATCTCGCCTGATCTGCCTTAACATCAGGTCAGTGGACCTTAGTATGGTTTGGCATGCTGGCTTGCTAACCAAGCGTTTCTTGTGTCTAATTACAAAAGGCAACCTGATCAAGATAGTTGAATACCCTACCGACAGAGAATTGAAATTTACTATCAGTGGTTTAGAGTCGAGTACCGCGGCCATAAATGCTGGATTCCCCCGAGGTTCCATCCAAGGCCCTCTTGTTGAACTTAGTTCAGTTACAGAAAACCTACAAACGGTGGGCAATCTTCTCGTATGTAGATAACACATCAGTCTGAGTTTTGAGCAATGATTACAGAAAAAAAGAAATATTCCATGGCCGAAGAGGACAAATCCCTCAACGAGGACCCAAAGGAATCCAAGACTGAGAAGAAAATTGGAATGTCAGAGAAGCAAAATGCAAAAACGTGGCAATCAGTTGATTCAGAACACCGAGGGCATAATAATGGACTTGTTCTCGTCTGTGAAAGAAAAGCGAAAGATGAAAAAAGGAGAAAAGTTCCGATGCTAACTTTTACTTTCGTGATGTACTCCATTTAAAACTCTTATATATTATATGGAAGTCTAGCTACTTGCTAGGCTATGTGTGTACTGACGATGGCAATAGTTTCGTGTGGAGTTGTTCATTGTGTGCAACGGCTGAAAGGAATTTCTCAACCTCGTTGCCAGGGTCCTCTCTCTTCCAGGAAGAGAGAGGACCCTGGGAGCGAGGTTGGGAATTTCTGTGGTTGCCTCATTGTGTTATATTGGTGCTGTACATGTAGTTTTCAATCTCATTTCGGTGGTATAGTCAAGGAGTTAATTAATCTTGGAAACTTTCAAGGTGACAAATGACCTCGTGTCAATCTCAAACCCACAGAGCCATCTTGCGTTTGGCATCTCTGGTACTTTTTTGTGGAACAATATTTTCCCGTTTGGAATGACTGCGCCTTAGTCGTCCAATTTTTACATGAACAAAGTCTCCTGTTGAGAAATAGATGTATACACGACTGTATGCACACCTGTTTCGTTTATGGCAGCTTAAAATCTAACGCGACACTTCGTGTGCCAATATAATAAGAAGTCGATATTATGAAGACCTGTGCAAGATTAAAGTAGTATTTACTTAAAATAAGCTGCGTTCAAGATATCTTGAATGTTTCAATTTCGGGACGATCGCCGAAGCAGGCATAACTCTTTCAAGGATAAACCCATCGGACGTTTTGTAGGTCAAATTCTGTTGAGGAGGTTAAAGAAAATAGGATTAACTTACAATAGTATAAAGTGCTATGTTCAGTCAAAGATGGATTCGAAATCTCGTCTGATCTGCCTTAACATCAGCTCAGTGGACCTTAGTATGGTATGGCATGCTGGCTTGCTAGCCAAGCGTTTCTTGTGTCTAATTATAAAAGGCAACCTGATCAAGATAGTTGAATACCCTACCGACAGAGAATTGAAATTTACTATCAGTGGTTTAGAGTCGAGTACCACGGCCATAAATGCTGGATTCCCCCGAGTTTCCATCCAAGGCCCTCTTGTTGAACTTAGTTCAGTTGCAGAAAACCTACAAACGGTGGGCAATCTTCTTGTATGTAGATAACACATCAGCCTGAGTTTTGAGCAATGATGACAGAAAAAAGAAATATTCCAGGGCCGAAGAGGACAAATCCCTCAACGAGGCCCCACAGGAATCCAAGACTGAGAAGAAAATTGGAATGTCAGAGCAGCAAAATGCAAAAACGTGGCAATCAGTTGATTCAGAACACCGAGGGCATAATAATGGACTTGTTCTCGTCTGTGAAAGAAAAGCGAAAGATGAAAAAAGGAGAAAAGTACCGATGCTAACTTTTACTTTCGTGATTTACTCCATTTAAAACTCTTATATATTATATGGAAGTCTAGCTACTAACGCGACACTTCGTGTGCCAATATAATAAGAAGTCGATATTATGAAGACCTGTGCAAGATTAAAGTAGTATTTACTTAAAATAAGCTGCGTTCAAGATATCTTGAATGTTTGAATTTCGGGACGATCGCCGAAGCAGACATAACTCTTTCAAGGATAAACCCATCGGACTTTTTGTAGTGCAAATTCTGTTGAGGAGGTTAAAGAAAATAGGAGTAACTTACAACAGTATAAAGTGCTATGTTCAGTCAAAGATGGATTCGAAATCTCGCCTGATCTGCCTTAACATCAGGTCAGTGGACCTTAGTATGGTTTGGCATGCTGGCTTGCTAACCAAGCTTTTCTTGTGTCTAATTATAAAAGGCAACCTGATCAAGATAATTGAACACCCTACCGACAGAGAATTGAAATTTATTATCAGTGGTTTAGAGTCGAGTACCACGGCCATAAATGCTGGAGTCCCCCGAGGTTCCATCCAAGGCCCTCTTGTTGAACTTAGTTCAGTTGCAAAAAACCTACAAACGGTGGGCGATCTTCTCGTATGTAGGTAACACATCAGTCTGAGTTTTGAGCAATGATTACAGAAAAAAGAAATATTCCAGGGCCGAAGAGGACAAATCCCTCAACGAGGACCCAAAGGAATCCAAGACTGAGAAGAAAATTGGAATGTCAGAGCAGCAAAATGCAAAAACGTGGCAATCAGTTGATTCAGAACACCGAGGGCATAATAATGGACTTGTTCTCGTCTGTGAAAGAAAAGCGAAAGATGAAAAAAGGAGAAAAGTACCGATGCTAACTTTTACTTTCGTGATTTACTCCATTTAAAACTCTTATATATTATATGGAAGTCTAGCTACTTGCTAGGCTATGTGTGTACTGACGATGGCAATAGTTTCCTGTGGAGTTGTTCATTGTGTGCAACGGGCTGAAAGGAAGTTCTGTGGTTGGCTCATTGTGTTATATTCATTTGGTGCTGTACATGTAGTTTTCAATCTCATTTCGGCGGTATAGTCAAGGAGTTAATTAATCTTGGAAACTTTCGAGGTGACAAATGACCTCGTGTCAATCTTAAAGCCACAGAACCATCTTGCGTTTGGCATCCCTGGTACTTTTTTTGTGGAACAATATTTTCCCGTTTGGAATGATTGCGCCTTAGTCGTCCAATTTTTAGATGAACAAAGTCTCCTGTTGAGGAATTGATGTATACACGACTGTATGCACACCTGTTTCGTTTATGGCAGCTTAAAATCTAACGCGACACTTCGTGTGCCAATAAGAAGTCGATATTATGAAGACCTGTGCAAGATTAAAGTAGTATTTATTTAAAATAAGCTGCGTTCAAGATATCTTGAATGTTTCAATTTCGGGACGATCGCCGAAGCAGACATAACTCTTTCAAGGATAAACCCATCGGACTTTTTGTAGTGCAAATTCTGTTGAGGAGGTTAAAGAAAATAGGATTAACTTACAATAGTATAAAGTGCTATGTTCAGTCAAAGATGGATTCGAAATCTCGCCTGATCTGCCTTAACATCAGCTCAGTTGACCTTAGTATGGTATGGCATGCTGGCTTGCTAACCAAGCGTTTCTTGTGTCTAATTACAAAAGGCAACCTGATCAAGATAGTTGAATACCCTACCGACAGAGAATTGAAATTTACTATCAGTGGTTTAGAGTCGAGTACCGCGGCCATAAATGCTGGATTCCCCCGAGGTTCCATCCAAGGCCCTCTTGTTGAACTTAGTTCAGTTACAGAAAACCTACAAACGGTGGGCAATCTTCTTGTATGTAGATAACACATCAGTCTGAGTTTTGAGCAATGATTACAGAAAAAAAGAAATATTCCATGGCCGAAGAGGACAAATCCCTCAACGAGGACCCAAAGGAATCCAAGACTGAGAAGAAAATTGGAATGTCAGAGCAGCAAAATGCAAAAACGTGGCAATCAGTTGATTCAGAACACCGAGGGCATAATAATGGACTTGTTCTCGTCTGTGAAAGAAAAGCGAAAGATGAAAAAAGGAGAAAAGTTCCGATGCTAACTTTTACTTTCGTGATGTACTCCATTTAAAACTCTTATATATTATATGGAAGTCTAGCTACTTGCTAGGCTATGTGTGTACTGACGATGGCAATAGTTTCGTGTGGAGTTGTTCATTGTGTGCAACGGCTGAAAGGAATTTCTCAACCTCGTTGCCAGGGTCCTCTCTCTTCCAGGAAGAGAGAGGACCCTGGGAGCGAGGTTGGGAATTTCTGTGGTTGCCTCATTGTGTTATATTGGTGCTGTACATGTAGTTTTCAATCTCATTTCGGTGGTATAGTCAAGGAGTTAATTAATCTTGGAAACTTTCAAGGTGACAAATGACCTCGTGTCAATCTCAAACCCACAGAGCCATCTTGCGTTTGGCATCTCTGGTACTTTTTTGTGGAACAATATTTTCCCGTTTGGAATGACTGCGCCTTAGTCGTCCAATTTTTACATGAACAAAGTCTCCTGTTGAGAAATAGATGTATACACGACTGTATGCACACCTGTTTCGTTTATGGCAGCTTAAAATCTAACGCGACACTTCGTGTGCCAATATAATAAGAAGTCGATATTATGAAGACCTGTGCAAGATTAAAGTAGTATTTACTTAAAATAAGCTGCGTTCAAGATATCTTGAATGTTTCAATTTCGGGACGATCGCCGAAGCAGGCATAACTCTTTCAAGGATAAACCCATCGGACGTTTTGTAGGTCAAATTCTGTTGAGGAGGTTAAAGAAAATAGGATTAACTTACAATAGTATAAAGTGCTATGTTCAGTCAAAGATGGATTCGAAATCTCGTCTGATCTGCCTTAACATCAGCTCAGTGGACCTTAGTATGGTATGGCATGCTGGCTTGCTAGCCAAGCGTTTCTTGTGTCTAATTATAAAAGGCAACCTGATCAAGATAGTTGAATACCCTACCGACAGAGAATTGAAATTTACTATCAGTGGTTTAGAGTCGAGTACCACGGCCATAAATGCTGGATTCCCCCGAGTTTCCATCCAAGGCCCTCTTGTTGAACTTACTTCAGTTGCAGAAAACCTACAAACGGTGGGCAATCTTCTTGTATGTAGATAACACATCAGCCTGAGTTTTGAGCAATGATGACAGAAAAAAGAAATATTCCAGGGCCGAAGAGGACAAATCCCTCAACGAGGCCCCACAGGAATCCAAGACTGAGAAGAAAATTGGAATGTCAGAGCAGCAAAATGCAAAAACGTGGCAATCAGTTGATTCAGAACACCGAGGGCATAATAATGGACTTGTTCTCGTCTGTGAAAGAAAAGCGAAAGATGAAAAAAGGAGAAAAGTACGGATGCTAACTTTTACTTTCGTGATTTACTCCATTTAAAACTCTTATATATTATATGGAAGTCTAGCTACTAACGCGACACTTCGTGTGCCAATATAATAAGAAGTCGATATTATGAAGACCTGTGCAAGATTAAAGTAGTGTTTACTTAAAATAAGCTGCGTTCAAGACATCTTGAATGTTTCAATTTCGGGACGATCGCCGAAGCAGACATAACTCTTTCAAGGATAAACCCATCGGACTTTTTGTAGTGCAAATTCTGTTGAGGAGGTTAAAGAAAATAGGAGTAACTTACAATAGTATAAAGTGCTATGTTCAGGCAAAGATGGATTCGAAATCTCGTCTGATCTGCCTTAACATCAGGTCAGTGGACCTTAGTATGGTTTGGCATGCTGGCTTGCTAACCAAGCTTTTCTTGTGTCTAATTATAAAAGGCAACCTGATCAAGATAATTGAACACCCTACCGACAGAGAATTGAAATTTATTATCAGTGGTTTAGAGTCGAGTACCACGGCCATAAATGCTGGAGTCCCCCGAGGTTCCATCCAAGGCCCTCTTGTTGAACTTAGTTCAGTTGCAAAAAACCTACAATCGGTGGGCAATCTTCTTGTATGTAGATAACACATGAGCCTGAGTTTTGAGCAATGATTACAGAAAAAAGAAATATTCCAGGGCCGAAGAGGACAAATCCCTCAACGAGGACCCAAAGGAATCCAAGACTGAGAAGAAAATTGGAATGTCAGAGCAGCAAAATGCAAAAACGTGGCAATCAGTTGATTCAGAACACCGAGGGCATAATAATGGACTTGTTCTCGTCTGTGAAAGAAAAGCGAAAGATGAAAAAAGGAGAAAAGTACCGATGCTAACTTTTACTTTCGTGATTTACTCCATTTAAAACTCTTATATATTATATGGAAGTCTAGCTACTTGCGAGGCTATGTGTGTACTGACGATGGCAATAGTTTCCTGTGGAGCTCTTCATTGTGTACAACTGCTGAAAGGAAGTTCTGTGGTTGGCTTATTGTGTTATATTGGTGCTGTACATGTAGTTTTCAATCTCATTTCGGTGGTATAGTCAAGGAGTTAATTAATCTTGGAAACTTTCGAGGTGACAAGTGACCTCGAGTCAATCTCAAACCCACAGAACTATCTTGCGTTTGGCATCCCTGGTACTTTTTTTGTGGAACAATATTTTCCCGTTTGGAATGATTGCGCCTTAGTCGTCCAATTTTTACATGAACAAAGTCTCCTGTTGAGGGATTGATGTATACACGACTGTATGCACACCTGTTTCGTTTATGGCAGCTTAAAATCTAACGCGACACTTCGTGTGCCAATAAGAAGTCGATATTATGAAGACCTGTGCAAGATTAAAGTAGTATTTACTTAAAATAAGCTGCGTTCAAGATATCTTGAATGTTTCAATTTCGGGACGATCGGCGAAGCAGGCATAACTCTTTCAAGGATAAACCCATCGGACTTTTTGTAGTGCAAATTCTGTTGAGGAGGTTAAAGAAAATAGGATTAACTTACAATAGTATAAAGTGCTATGTTCAGTCAAAGATGGATTCGAAATCTCGCCTGATCTGCCTTAACATCAGCTCAGTGGACCTTAGTATGGTATGGCATGCTGGCTTGCTAGCCAAGCGTTTCTTGTGTCTAATCATAAAAGGCAACCTGATCAAGATAGTTGAATACCCTACCGACAGAGAATTGAAATTTACTATCAGTGGTTTAGAGTCGAGTACCACGGCCATAAATGCTGGATTCCCCCGAGGTTCCATCCAAGGCCCTCTTGTTGAACTTAGTTCAGTTGCAAAAAACCTACAATCGTTGGTCAATCTTCTCGTATGTAGGTAACACATCAGTCTGAGTTTTGAGCAATGATTACAGAAAAAAGAAATATTCCAGGGCCGAAGAGGACCCAAAGGAATCCAAGACTGAGAAGAAAATTGGAATGTCAGAGCAGCAAAATGCAAAAACGTGGCAATTAGTTGATTCAGAACACCGAGGGCACACCCGCATCAATACCTTCTACAACGACTTTCATCAAAACCATGTAATCGAAAACTGATGGCTTCAGTTGCCGGTAAGCGACTAGGCCTACTTGAAAAAGGTATCCCTGTATAAAATTACCATTTCCAAGGGTATGGCCAGACCATGTGTGGAATACTCCCTCACTGTGTGGATGCCCGCTGACGAAAGTAAACTTACCAGGCTCGACTCTGTGCAAGAAAGGACCTTAATATTTATCAATGCCCCTTCAGCTGACCTAAAGAAGGCTCGTCTCCAGCCTCTGGCCCAACGCAGAAAGTTAAAACCCTGTTTCTTTCCGTTTCTTTTTGGGGAGCGCTCGTAGCGTTGTGGGTATCGCTCGCGGACTACATTCCAGCGCTCCTGCAGGGCCCGTTTCTCGAAAGTCCCGAAACTTTACGGGCCATTTTCGGGTGTCACAATTCCCTTCTGTATCTCAAGAACGGAAGGAATTTGAGTCCTCAAACTTCACAGTCAGTTTGCTCCTTGTTACCTTGAAAACATGTTAAAAGATCGACTTTCCTGACCATGCGTTTGGCAGGTTCACAAATGACTTTTCACACCCGAAAAGTTTTCGGGACTTTCGAGAAACGGGCCCCTGTTTCGAGTCCCAGCTCGTGCGTTCCAAAGTTCA
>NC_090887.1:21620090-21627590 GCF_036669925.1 Montipora capricornis | reverse complement strand
AAAGGCATCGAATACCCAGGCTGCCAGAGGTTTTTCTTCCGCAGTTTCCGGTGTCGGTCATGTCTCTAGAGCGTGCCGATGGCCTTCGGCCGCCGAAGCGAAGAGCAGAATTTCCGTCCGCGGTGCGCGAGAAAAAAACTCGGGTACCCAGGGTAGGTATTTTCATATGTAACCATAGCAGCAGTGATCTTTTCACGTTTGAAAATAAGATGTTATCTTCACGCGTGAAGATATCATTTTTCGCGCGAAAGCTCACTTGGTATTTCATTAGTGTTTATATCATAAATAAAGTTTATGCATGTATGTATGTTACCTCTAGAAAGGCGCGTGCGTACACTTTGTAACCATATGACAGATAAAATGAGTTTTCCCTTGAACATTTAAGCGATCGAAAAAATTTTCGCTAAATTGTAATGACAAGGGCGGTCTGGAGCTGTGAGTAGGCGTGGGATTTGTCTCATATCGTTTAGGGGCCGACATATCCCTCCCTCAATGACGTACCGGGAGGCGAGGTCGGTAGCAGAAAGCAGCGAAGGGTCAACTGCATCCAAAAGCGATCGCACGGGCCGAAATCCCAGGATGAATCGTTTGGTACGACGCTCCATCGCCACGTCTGGAGATACCGCATTTTTTTGTCTCGTTCAAACATTCCGTCAGCGCATGCGTAAACGTTCAGGCTCTCCGATACCTAGCCTACCAAAAAAAATGAAGATGCTGGTTAACTTTTTACAAGGAATTGAGATTTCAGTTGATTCTACAGGCATAAACGTAACGTAAAAACCGTGCGTGTCTGGTCTTCTCGAGACAGAGGTGAGAGATGGTTTCATGCAGACTGGGACGCCTAAAATGCTCTGTTGTAAACATAGCGGTTCACGAGTGAAGTTGTCTCTCTGGCCTTTCTGTGGACGAATTCCAGGACCTACACTCGGTGCTGTATTTTGCTGGTAGGACTGGGTGACCCGACACTTATAAAAAAATCAATGAAATGAGAATCGCGGAGCTTCCCTTGTCACGGAATGGCAGAATTACCCAGAATTCTTTTCGAGCATGAACGAGGCAACTTGAGATGCACGGGAATGCCTTTCATCAAATGGCGTGGGATTTGTCTCGTATGGTTTGATGGTCGACGGCGCACATTAGGGAGCTTTAGCAACGACGACGGGAACGGAAACGAGAACGTCATCTAAAAACATAAATTCGCGTTATTGCAAAGGTGTAGCTGTCCCTCAGGAATGAAACCGTTATGAGCGGCGCTTAATTTAGGGGAGAAAATGAAACTTTAGCGTCAAGTGCTGACGTTCTCCTTAAAACCTCAAATTTAGTCATTTCACGTTGTTGTTTTGCTGACGACGGCAAAGAAATGGACAAAAGTGAAAAACGCACGTGCAGGGCGTGCAAAGCTATTGTTTTTGCCTACTAAATATGCAAATTCGTGACGTTTCGCTGCCGTCGCCGTTGTCGTTGCTTAAGCTCCCTATTTATAGACTTGACGCACGACTCAGGTAAACTGAGAGGTCATTCTGGTAAAAAATATTCCAGAGTAACCGGCCCAAATTGGATCCTTGGGGGTAGCTCATTTCTTTCCATTCACTAACCACAGTTCCTCATTTAGATCTTTCTTTGCGTGCTTTAAAGAATGAGCGCATCAGTGATAAGGCCCTTCCGAGAAGCCGTAAGCCTTTAGTTTAGCCAGCAGCAAGGTGGGATGCATCGCATCGAAGGCCTTGCACATATCCGTTGATAGTTCGCCTACAGGTTTACCATGGTCAATTGCATGTTTCCAGTCTTCGACCAAACGAACGAATGTGGTCTCACAGCTGTACATTTTACGGTATGCTGATATAAAGGGGTCAAAAATCGTTTCAAAAATTTTTGACATCTGTTTACTTAGAAGCTGCTCAAATATTTTGCCAACCACTGTCAATACAGTTATGGATGGATCTAAAACTTCTTGGGTCTAAACCCACGCGGTTTTAAACCCAATAAGACACTCCTGCTCGATTTTTAAACATTACTTAAACCAAGTGCTGTAGGCTACGGGTATTAGAAAAAGATAACCACTCGTTCAAATCAAATTAACTGAAATAAAGGCTGATGAATAGAAATCAAATGCTGGTTTTTGATCGGAAGGGAAAACTGGAGAACACGAAGATACGTAGCCCATTTAGTGCCACTATATTTTCCTCCTCAAATTTTTTTTGTACGACTTTCTTGGCATGACGTTCTTGGCACGACTTTCTTGGCACGACCTTTTTGGCACAACTTTTTATTGGCACGACTTTGTTGGCACGACTTTTTGTTGGCACGACTTTTTTGGCACGACTGGGGGATTTTACGGTAATTAGCAATTTCCGCAAAAATCGCGAGTCCTACTTAGGGACTCGTCGTCTTTTTAACTTTTATGAGTTTTGCGAAAAATTGCAATTTTTGCAGCTGCGTGCAAACCTGGACATAAGTGACGTGTTCATATTCATATTCATAAAAACTAACCTTAGAACTAAGAACTTTTGTTTAGGCCTAGTTAGGCCTAAGGTTAGCTTTTATGGATGTTTAGGATACTTTCTTAGAGAGGATTTCCAAAATCTTGAATTCAGAACAACTTATACCGGACACGCGACAATTTACCCGCGACACGTGACACGCGCCAATTAGACTCGAATAGCACTATCCAACCTTCAAACAACTGGGCCCAGGTTTAACCCATTGACTCCTGGGGGTTCCCCATTGACGAGTAAAATCGTCTGGCGTTAGACAGAGTAAAATACTATGTATGGCCGGTTTCGGCCGGTTTAGGGGTGAATGGGTTTTAAAAGCTCGCCTTGTTACACAACCCTACAGCTGGAAACAAACTGAGCTGTCGCATGCGACCGATCAAGCATGGTTTACTTTCGGTACTCGCTTTCAAACAGAGGGAAACTAAAACAGCAAAAATTGTTTTATTATAGACCCACAGGAATATTACTTTTATCCGCTACCAGTTTCTAGTTTTCTCTGGTGCTCTTTTATTTCGAAACGAGCTACTTTCACTTCTTAATAAATACTAAGTAGGTTATAACCAAATTAGTTTGCAGAATCTGTTGAAAATTTGTGTCCATCAATGATATTTTGCTCCGCAGGTACACAGGTGGTGTTTGAAGAAGCATTAAAATTTGTTTGCCTTAATTGTTTAGTTCTCTGACTTGGAAGTTCAAAATAGGAATTATTTACTTTATTGCAATACTCTGGAAAGATATTAAAAATCGTCCCATTCCTTAGTAAATAAATTTTTAAAAACTGAAATGTTTTTTTTGAAAGCACAAGCTATTTTTCTTAAAAGACTTTGATTTCTAGTGAAGGAAGAACTGAAGGAGAGTGTAAAAACGTGGCACGACTAGAACTTAAAGGAAAATAATAATTTTAAGTTTATACAGCTGTCCGGAACCGAACACATCAACTCTATGTACAAGTTTGTTCTTTTAGTTTCCTCAGTGATGGCAGCAGAAATTTTTTGCAACTTGCGATGATTATAACTTATTTGGCTGTGATACAGACAACAAGCAGGGCAGAGACAGGCAGAGCTGCTGTTCGTCTCGTTTTCGAAGTGAGTCTTGGTACTTGTCTATTGTAAGGGAAATGAGTTCGATTTGCACAGGAATACGCAACTCATTTCCATTTGAATAGGTGTGCACCAGGACTCGCTTTGAAACTGAGGCATGCTAGCGCCCTCTGCCCTCTGGGACAGTTGCTATTGACTAAAGTCATAGGTGTGTGTTGCTTTTGTAGTACTCATTTGAGACCCATGTAAACAAAAAAACTACAAATGAGCTCCGTTATTTTTTATTTTTTGCCTGGTTTATTCTTAGCAGGTCCTCAACAAAGTGAAAACTCAGAACTCTTCGGAAAAATCAACCACTTAACTCCAGCGAATTCTGCTTTGGGTCAATACGAAAGAGAAAAAGGCGCTCTGTGTTTCAAATGGAATCGGAATTTTATTGGATCAACAATAGCTCAGAGAATCAGTCCTCTCCATGTCTGGTGGAAAAAACTATGGTTGTCGAAGATTTTGGAACTTACTTCGTCAACGTTTCCTTGCTGCCGATATTCTACGTTCTGTCGGTCTGTGGTATGATACTCAATGCTCTCGTGGTCTATGTTATGTTACGAAGCCGAAAGATATGTAAAAGTGTCTCAAGTTTTCTGATTTTTCATTTATCGTTGACTCATGTGTTTCTTTATGTAATATTTCCAATCTTAAGAACACTGATCCGTGTGGAAAGTTCACCGATACTGTCATGTACAGCTGAAGTGTTTGCACAGTATATGTTTTCCGCTTCGATTTTTGGCAGTTTGACTGCTATTGCTTGGGACAGATATAGAAACGTTCTCCAACCTTTTAAAAGCCTGGCACCACGGAAGCTGCGGACATACTTGCTGTTGATTTCAAGTATATGGCTTTACGCCTGCGTGACTTCAATACCAGTCATTTTTACTGTTCAACCAACACCAGTTCAAATATGTCGGGGAAGTAAAAATGCGACGGAACAGTGTAAGAACGTTTTCCTTTGCTACCCGCTTGGCAGCGGCAGACTGCCGAAGGCGATATATTTTGTCTCGGCTTTTGTAGTCCCCTTCATATTAATAGTGATTATTTACGCAAAGATTGCTCAAAGGTTGTGGAAAGGGACTAAAAATGGCATCATTCATGGTGCAGTTGCAAAACATAAAGCTAAAACAGTTCGCTTGATGGACATAGCGGTCTTCATCTTTGCTGTAGGTTGGGGATTTACCCTTTGCGTTGATTTTCTTAGAGCATATGAGGTTTTCGTTCATTTATCATTCTCTCAAGATTATTCTTTATATTTGGTGTGTGACGTAGCAGAGGCCTTAAGCTCCTTTTTAAACCCACTGGTATATGCATTTTTTAGCCCTGATTTTCGGAAACTTTTTGTGAAATTTTCTTGTTGCTGTTTTCGGCATTGCTTGTTGTGTTTACGTCATGGTAGTTTTCGCTTCAATTCAGTACGACCGGCTGTACAGTAACCAATATTCTTGCAACGCGTTCGCACGAAATCGCCTTGTTCATAATAATTGTGACGTAGGAGGTGCAAAACCAGCTAGGTGGATTTACGCGCAAGGATTGGAAAATGTCTTGCAGGAAGAAGTAATAAAAAGGAAGAATTTGGAAATTTGAAAGGGTCTCAAAAGTTAAACTTTGATTTCCATATTTGTATAATAAATACTTTGTTTAAGGAGGCGCATTGAAATAAACTACTGTAATGCCGCATACGATTGCAAACTTGTTTGCTATTTTTAAATTTTAAAAGCCAAACTGCTTAAATACCTCTTACCATCCAAGGTCGAGAGATTTGTTGTATTATGTCTCAACCCTCGTTTTTTCTTTAGCAAATTATTTATTCTATATTTCGGTTAAAAATGACACCAAATGAGGAAAAACGCCCATGTAATCCACCAGTCATAGCGTGCATATTATCTGAGAGACAGAATAAAGTTAATATTTACATGCAGTATAAATAAATAAACCTGATGAAGGCTGGTATTGGCCAGCCGAAATATCGCTAAAAAATATATTTTCGCGTTGTTTTATCAGTCGTGCTGTAGTCTATTTGACTTTCGTAAATATTTTTTTATCAATGTTGACTGATCAAGATCTTCTCTGATCCAACGCTGTGCAACTTATCGTCTACGGTTTTTGCAAAGGTTTTAAGAAACGGTCCAGATAAGAACGATAGCAACAACGGCAACGAACATGTTGGAATTCAATTGGTATGCAAAAAGGTGATAACTTTTCTATTGTCTGTACTTACGTCTGATTGGCTTAAACAGCAAAAGTTAACAAAACTTCATAAAAGCAGTATTATATTCATCCTTACTTTCCAACCATCTTCCATCTTTCATCTGGTCTCAGTTTAAATGAATTCCACAGAAATCGTATGTGGGGAACATGTAAAATTGTAAACGTTTCTTGGCTTTTGTTTTCAACTCTTGTGATTAGTCAAAATCTTTTAACACAAAAAAGCACCCTTTCAAAGTGGGCTGTAAATGAATTTTATTGCGTTAACGGCTTTCCTGTAGGTTTATGCATTCTCTGTGTAAAAATGATAACATTCCTATGTGGGGAAAGCCCCGTTGCCGCATAACAAAGGAAATTGCTATCCACCTTACACGGATCATTACTTAAAACCTAAACGTCACAAACAGTATACGTTGAATAACAGAAAAAAACTGGCGTAAAAGAGAGGAAAAGACACATGACTTCTCCTAAAAAATTATGGTCTTCGGGAGAAATATTTTTTAAAGGAAAACTGTCACGAGAAGCGCATGCGCTAGCGTCTTGTGAAAACTTGAAAAGTGTTAGGTTAACTTTTTTCAAGTTGAATCGACAAATTCAAAATGGCTTCCACTGGGGAGGGCCATGGTGGACAAAGGAGAAACTCCGGCGAATATACGTGACTCACGCGTGAATCCATGATGGCGGCTAGAATTTTCCGTGGGCTCGTGAGCAAACAAACTCGAGCATGCGCAGCTCATGACAGTGCCCCTTTAAGGGCTACTCTTGCTGCGGAGCTTAACTAAGCAACGCCACGACGAGTTTGGACATGCGCACGGCAACCGGAAGTGAGCATTTCGCATGCGAGGAAAATAGTGGACGCTTTCCATTCAACAAAAATCGCCGGTTCAAATTTTCGGAATTTTCGCTGGTCGAATGGAACGCGGCGGGAACAGAATTACGACGAGCAAAAGCAAAAGTCGAATTTTCCGTGGGCTCGAGAGCAAACAAACTCGAGCATGCGCAGCTCATGACAGTGCCCTTTAAGGGCTACTTTTGCTGCGGAGCTGAATAAACGCACTGGATTTTTCTTCCGCGTCACTGTTAAGACCTTGCACTTTGATGCGTTGAAATTAATATTATTGTGAAGACTCCAGGAATCTAGGTTTGTTAAAGCTTGCTGCAATTTATCTGCACCTGGATATGATAAGATACTTCCATAAAGCTTGGTGTCATCTGCGTGAAGGGCTGTCAGAGAACCATCAGGCAAGGCACTTGGCAGGTCGTTAATAAAGATAATGAAGAGTAATGGACCAAGCAGACTTCCTTGAGGCACTCCGGGGGTTACGGGGGCCCAACTGGAAGTGAATCCATCTACAACAACTCGTTGCTGCCGATCCTGCAGATAGTTCTTGAACCAGTTATGTAGGTGTCCAACTACTCCATATCTCTCAAGCTTCTCAAGGAGGATGGTGTGGTCCACAGCGTCAAACGCTTTGGCAAAGTCCAAATACAAGATGTCTGTTTGAATGTTGTTGTCGAGAGTTTTTTCCAACGGAATGTAGGACTGACAGTAACTAAGAAACACAAGAACGATTTTGCATGAAACCGTGTTGTAATGGGGTGATGACGTTTTTTTTTTATTACACAACATGAGGATTTTATTCCATAAAGCTCATTTGTACAAATCTATACTCTTTATTTTCACATGTGGAAAAGGCTTATACAGCCAA
>NC_090887.1:21602590-21612590 GCF_036669925.1 Montipora capricornis | reverse complement strand
GTTATATCTCGGTAGCCTGAAAGTTAAAAAATAATTTGCCTGTATTTAAATTAACAAATACACCAATACATCACTAACGTTTCATGTTTAACCGGAGAATTAGGGAAGCAGATGTTCGAAGGTGTAATAGCTGTTGAGTTTTATTCCTCAGTTATCGAGTTCCATAAGTATAATAAAACTTAAAAATGGTTTGCTTTAAAATCAGAAAAGAACCAATTCACCGTTGCTGTTGAGAAAAGTGTATGCCAGGCAAAACAAGTTGCATCTCGGTAGCCTGACAGTTAAGAAATAATTTACCTGTGTTTAAATTAACAAATACACCAATACATCGATCACTAACGATTCATGCTCGGGATTCATGTTTAACCGGAGAATTAGGGAAGCAGATGTTCGAAGTTGTAATAGCTGTTGAGTTTTATTCCTCAGTTATCGAGTTCCATAAGTATAAAACTTAAAAATGGATTGCTTTAAAATCAGAAAAGAACCAATTCACCGTTGGTGTTGAGAAAAGTGTATGCCGGGCAAAACAAGTTGCATCTCGGTAGCCTGAAAGTTAAGATATAATTTGCCTGTGTTTAAATTAATTTGAAATAAAGAGAATAAAGAAATAATTTTCCATTTTTTAATTGCATGATGCTGGCCGTTGTAAACCGTGTTTTAGAAAATATTTCAGATTGATTTACTGTGCCTCTGGACTATTTTGAGTAATTTGAGTAATTTGAGTTATTTGTCGTCATTAAAACTTTATGACGAAGTTGGCCCAACAAATGTGTCGAGATTAACACCTCTTTCTCCCTTTGTCTCTCGCTCTGCCTTTTTTTTTAGTGTGAGTCCAAAAACTCCCACTGAGATTTTGGTAATTTTTTTTACCTAAACAGCGGGGACCCACATTCCTGGCCCAAGTTAAGCTCCTCATGATGAATGTGAATTATTGAATGTAAAATGATGCTATTGAATATTGCAACAATTCGGCAACCATAGAAGGGGACATCCAGATTCGCTTGGTACATTGCCAACATCAAAAGCAGACAATGACGGATTTTTATTTTTCGGGAAAAGTCCAGTTATTAATGAAGCGTCGAAAGCAATTTCCCCTCGCCTGGCGAAGCCTAGCTGGCGCCCTCAACAAAGGAGACTTTTGTCTGATTGGCTGTTGAAAATTGTAGTATCCAGTGTTCCAACCGCGCGTTGTAATATAAACAAAGATGGCTTTCGAAGCGGTGATTTCCTACCTGTGCTTCTTCGATCGTTCTATATAGCTTCTGCCAGTTGACGGTGGTCATTTAAACTTTAAGTGACAGGGAAAGATTCTGGAAGGGAAATTTTAGTCGGCGGGAATTTTTCTTTCGTTACGCTTTTTGGAAGCAGCCCTTTTAGTCTGCTCGGGGAAGCAACACCTCTGAAGTTGCTTCGAGTCAGCTTTTATACTTTTTAGCTTTATTTCTCCATTTAAGTGAACAACAAATGCTCAAAGTGCGAAAAGACCCGAGCAAAGGCCGGATTCCTTTGTTCGGAAGGGAATACTGTCTAACGTGGTTGCGAAATATATGCCTCGAGCTCGCAGGCTTCGATTTATCCAACTTGAATGCAGCGCTGGAAGGAAGTATGTCACTTCATTCACTTTCTTTCATTGATCGTTTAGAGTTATGAGATGTCCTCAGTCCTTTGAAAGAACATCTTATCTCAACAGATACGTCGACAGAAATTTAATACCAGCCGCTATTTTTGTATGTGTCTGAGGCCAACCTGGTTCACTGCATTTATCTCATGTGCAAACACTCTCATGATACACTACCTTAAAAATTTCAAGAACTTTCATTTAACGGAACCAAAACATTATTCTTAGATACATCAACTGATCATGAAGGCATGCTTGATAATATATGCTAAAATGAGTCAATAATGAAGTTCCAGTTTATTACTTTATTATTAAGTCTAGCCATAGTAATTATTCATTATTTTCATCATTTATGCTACCAGCGAATTATTCAAAAGTGATGTTGATGTTCTTAGGAAATCTATACAATAGTGACAAATGATGTGGTCACTGCCATCAGACTTGAAGGTTGTACTGAAATGAAATTTTCTGAATGAGTTCTCTTTGGGGAGGTAAAAATTTCACTTGTTCATTTGTAGATGTAAAATTACACCCACATTAAATGTACAATTAAAATTGGGATGTCTGGAAATACATAAAGCAGGTCTTGTCTTCTGTGCAATGTTTAAAATTAAAAGGGCAATTAAAGGCAAAGCAGACTTTGTGATAGAACTCTGACAGAATATCAACTACTTATTAAGTAATTATTCATTGTTTTCATCATTTATGCTACCAGCAAATTATTCAAAAGTGATCTTGATGTTCTAAGGAAATCTATACAATAGTGACGAATGATGTGGTCACTGCCGTCAGACTTGTAGGTTGTACTGAAATGAAATTTTCTGAAGGAGTTCTCTTTGGGGAGGTAAAAATTTCACTTGACCATTTGTAGATGTAAAATTACACCCACATTAAATGTACAATTAAAATTGGGATGTCTGGAAATACATAAAGCAGGTCTTGTCTTCTGTGCAATGTTTAAAATTAAAAGGGCAATTAAAGGCAAAGCAGACTTTGTGATAGTACGCTGACAGAATATTGACTACTTACTAATTTTGATGTGGGCAGCTCATGCTTATTCATATTCATTGCTCACTTTTGTGGTAAGTTACTATCTCACTGCAGAGAATAAAGTAAATTTATCTAAATCAGGATGAAAATGTACAAAATGTGCAGCCATTGATCTTAAATGTTTTTAGTCTATTAATTAACCCATTGACCCCTGGGGGTTCCCTATTGATGAGTAAAATACTAAGTATGGCCGGTTTAGGGGTGAAAGGGATGCACTATTAAATATAGTACATCAATAATATTACCGTATCAGTAATTGAGCCAGTAAATAATATGTCCCAATAAAGTTTAATATTGATTCCAACAGTGTTAAGTAATTAATATAAATTGATTTAGGATGATGGAACATCACACCATTTTGTGTTCATTAAATTTATTTTTTACTTCATTCTTGGTGTATGGCAACTTATAGTAACTGCAAAAAACTTGCAGAAGAAATTGAAGAGAAGGTATACCTGAATATTATGGCTGTTTTGTGTGTCAAAAAATTTAATTGACCTGATTTTTGCTTATTTTTGCTGCCATTCCTTGCACACAGTCACATGTCTCATAAAAGTTGAATGTGCAGACAAAGGTAAAATAATTCACTGTACAAAGTTTAAAGAATTGTTATATTTGTATTATTTATTAAATGGGATTCCAAAAGCAGAAAGGTGCAAATAGTGACACACACACCCATGCAAGGCAGCCACACAAGGCAATGAAAATTTTAAAATATACATTATTTATAAAATATAATGTATAATTACTTATCATGTAAATCATCATGAACAAAATTATTATATTTTACAATAATTACTTGTCCTGTAAATTTTACTATACAGTTTGTAAATATCTTTAAAATTTCCATTACTACAGTTTCCTTCAAATTTAAAGTAAGAAATTTATCAAATCGAAAAGTGCAGTGCAAAGTTGTGGTAAGCAGGCATTTGTATTTGCAAATATTACTACACTAACTAAACATTTTTTATGTAATTAAGTATAATTTTTAATAGCTGGGACTAATATTTATTGCAATAAAAGCAGGAGTCTTATTTGCAGTACATTGCATTTAAAAATGCATTGCATCTGAATAATTTGACCCAGAGTTGAATCAACGCATCACAAAGTGCCAAGTTTCGATGGAAATTAGGTTTACTTTCAGGGGGCATTTTCGTGCGCCCTGCCACTTTTGAAGGAAAACTTTCAAAGCAGTTCGATTCTTCACAAATATGTGCTTTCCATACTAATGGCGATCGCTGGACGAAGACATATTTGCTGAGATTTGACCGAAAGTAACGTGAACACTGACGCCATTGTCTGATTTGGGGTAAGAAAATTTCAGTTGCGCGTCAAATATACACGGTTGTAGTTCACATTTCAAGAGGAGAAAAGACAAAAAAATGTCCAGAAGGTATGAAAATCACACATTAACAATACAGAGACTTTTGATGTCTTAGTCCAGAGAAAATAACACTTGATGGTGGAAAAAACAAGCACTGTTTTGTCGACAAAGAAAAGCCCTTTGGTAAACGAAGAAGTCGAAACGTCGGGGTTCAGTATTCGCTGTGCCACTTTTACCGGGAATATCTCTAGTCAAACCTTATCTTTGGCTCACAAAATATCACCTGTTGACGGCTTTTCGTGGACCAACGTCGGAGACAAAAGTCCTGTACTCTTAATGACAGAGTTCGGTTTAAACAGAAAAAGCTATAAACCGATTGACATTTTGCAAAATGACTCTTTCGTCCGGATAGAATGTATTCGCTTCAAAGGGAGAACAAACGCAATTCTTCTGTCATGTTTTTCCGTTACTTACCTTAACTCCATTCATGGATAAATTTTAAGCTGTGACATCCTTTGAACGGATTACCAGCTCATTTACCACTGACGCGCCATAAGCAAATCCCGTCAACCTGGCAAATTTGTTTTGCATTCACTTCAAGCGCGGGTATCCACGTGAAAAAACCACAGCGGAAAATTTTAATGCCGGTTCCAGTTACTTTAATACGTAACATTATTCAATATTGTGATTTGCACATTCAATCATGACCATATCCGTTGCAAATAAGGCAAAATTTTTCCAACTTCGCGCAATTCTTTGACAAGTCTGAGCACACCGCATCATTCTAAAACAGCCGATCTAAGCATGTTTCGTTTCATCCGAGATAAAGGACTTTCCCAAGTAGAAGGAATTGCCGAGGTCTTTCTAGCTTTTGTCCATCTTCTTTCGGTATTTGTACCACAAGTGCATAGATAACATTGAAAGTGAATGCAATAAAAACTACAACTAGCGACAGCGTCGACATCTTTTCTTCCCGCGTTCTAAGACTGTCTCGAAGGTTTTCAACCAATCACAATGCAAATAAAATTGAATTTGCCATTGATGATGCGCATGCGTGACATTAGTCTCCTTTGTTGGCGCCCTCTACATATGTTTTCTTTTCGTCATCGAGTCAGGATTGGTTCATTTGACAGCTGGGAGAGTTGCTATTGGCCAGAGTGTGTTGGTTTTGCAGTACTCATTTGAGACCTATGTAAGCAAACAAAACTACAGATATGCTCGGTCCAATTATTTTGCTTTATTCTTAGCAGATCCTCCACAAAGTGTAAACTCGGTGCGGCCTTAAAGTGTGTTTAGCACTCTTCGGAATAATCAACCCCCTATCTCCAGCAAATTCTGCTTTTTGTCGGTTCTTTGACGTCATTACGAAAGACAGAAAGGCGCTCTGTGTTGGAAATGGAGTCGAAATTTTATTGGATCAACAATAGCTCAGAGAATCAGTCCTCTCCATATCAGGTGGAAACAACTATGGTTTGGATATTCTACTTTCTCGTGGTCTGTTGTATGATACTCAATGCTCTCGTGGTCTATGTTATGTTGCGAAGCCGAAAGATACGCAAGAATGTCTCAAGTTTTCTGATTTTTCATTTATCGTTGACTCATGTGTTTTATGCAATGTTTCCAATCTTAACACTGATCCGTGTGGAAAGTCCGCCGATACTGTCATGCACAGCTGAAGAGTTTGCGCAAAATATGTTTTCCGCTTCGATTTTTGGCAGTTTGACTGCTATTGCTTGGGACAGATACAGAAACGTTCTCCAACCTTTTAAAAGCTTAGCACCGCGGCAGCTGCGGACATACTTGCTGTTAATTTCAAGTATATGGCTTTACGCCTGCTTGACTTCAATACCAGTCATTTTTACAGTTCAACCAAGAACAGGTGAAATATGTTGTGGAGGTATAAATGCGACCGAACATTGTGACGTTTTCCTTTGCAACTGGCTTGCCGATGGCAGACTGGCAAAGACGATGTATTTTGTTTTGGCTTTTGTTGTCCCCTTCATATTAATGGTGATTATTTACACAAAGACTGCTCAAAGGTTGTGGAAAGGGACTAAAAATGGCATGATTCATGGTGCAGTTGCAAAACATAAAGCTAAAACAGTTCGCTTGATGGTCATAGCGGTCATCATCTTTACTGTAGGTTGGGGATTTACCCTTTGCGTTGATTGTCTTAGAGCATATGAGGTTTTCGTTCATTTATCATTCTCTCAAGAGGATTCTTTATATATGGCGTGTGATATAGCAGTGGCCTTAAGCTCTTGTTTAAACCCACTCGTATATGCATTTTTCAGCCCTGATTTTCGGAAACTTTTTGTGAAATTTTCTTGTTGCTGTTTTCGGTATTGCTCGCCGTGTTTACGGCATGGTAGTTTTCGCTTTAATTCAGTACGACCGGCTGTACAGTAACCAATATTTTTGCAACGCGTTCGCACGAAATCGCCTTGTTCATAATAAATGTGACGTAGAAGGTACAAAACCAGCCAGGTGGATTTACGCGCGAGGAATGGAAAAATGTGTTACAGGATCAAGCGGTGAAAAAGAAGAATTTGGAAATTTAGAAGGATCTCAAAAGTTAAACCTTGATTTCGATATTTGTATAATAAATACTTTGTCTAAGGAGACGCATTGAAATAAACTACTGTAATGCCGCCTTCTTTTGCAAACGTGTTTCGTATTTTTGGATTTTAAAGCTAATCTAAATGCCTGTTACCATCAAAAGTCGAGAGATTTACTGTATTATGTCACACCCTGCGTTTTTTTGCACGAGAAATGAGGCTGGAAAGTTATTTATTCTATATTTCGATTAAAAACACTTCTTCGAGTATGAGACCCAATTGAGAAATAACGCCCATGTAATCTACCAGTCATAGCGTGCATATCATCTGAGAGACAATAAAGTTAATATTTAGAAACAGTATAAATAAATAAACCTGATGAAGGCTGGTATTGGCCAGCCGAAATATTGTTAAAAAATACATTTTCGCGTTGTTTTATCAGTCGCACAGTAGTCTACTTGACTTTCATAAATATTTGCTGCCGTAGGCAGCTTCATAGTGGGAAACGATCGAGAAATTTTGCTTCCATGGACCCATCTTTCGTTCACATAGCTATACACAGCCATACAGCACTATACACAGCTATACAGTGCTATACATACCTATACAGAGCTATATAGACCTATACAAAGGTATACATAGCTATACAGTGCTATACATACATATACAGGGCTATACAGACCTTTACACAGGTATACATAGTTATACACAAGTATACAGTACTATACACAGCTATACAGTGCTATACATACATATACAAGGCTATACAGACCTATACACAAGTATACATAGCTATACACAGCCATACAGCACTATACACAGCTATACAGTGCTATACATACCTATACAGAGCTATACAGGCCTATACAAAGGTATACATAGCTATACACAGCTATACAGTGCTATACACAGCTATACAGTGCTATACATACCTATACAGGGCTATACAGACCTATACACATGTATACATAGCTATACACAGCTATACAGCACTATACACAGCTATACAGTGCTATACATACCTATACAGGGCTATACAGACCTATACACAGCCATACAGCACTATATACAGCCATACAGTGCTATACATTCCTATACAGGGCTATACAGATCTATACACAGGTATACATAGCTATACACATATATACAGGTCTATACACAGCTATACAATGCTATACAGACCTATACACGTGTATACACAGCTATAAAGCACTATACACAGCTATACAGGTCTATACACAGCTATACAGCGCTATACAGAGCTATACATACCTATAATGGGTTATACAGAGCTATACAGACCTATACACAAGTGTACACAGCTATACACAGCTATGCAGTGCTATACACAGCTATACATGGCTATACAAAGCGCTACAGGGTATACAGAGTTATACATAGCTATACAGAGCTATACAGACATATAAACACGTTTACACAGTTATACAGTGCTATACACGGCTATACAGAGCTATACAGGGCTATACACAGCTATACATAGCTGTACACAGCTATACAGAGCTATACAGGGCTATACACAGCTATACACAGCTAAACAAGGCTGTGCACAGCTACACACAGCTATACAGGGCTATACACAGCTATACACTGCTATACAGGGTTATGCTTAGCTATACAGGGCTATACAGAGCTATACACAGCTATGCAGTGCTGTACACAGCTATTCAGTGTTATGGAATTCATTTTTGACTGCGGCTAGACCTTGTGATTTTAAAGAATTTAAAGGATTTTATGGACGCCTATACGGAAAGATGTAAAAATAGAACGGTAGATATCCCGGCTTTCCTTTGGTCCACCAGTGTAAAAACTGAAAATTTTATAGAAGAAGAGAAGAAGATTAATTATTTGGAATTAGACGTAACTGCTCAACGCATGGATAATTTGATAAGGAATCTTTCTGGTTTTAACTTGAAGTTGACAAGATTGAAAGAGATGGAAACTGTTTTTTCAGAGCAGTTGCCTCACAGCTCAATAGACACTTGAGGGAATACAGGGAGAATAACGAAGAGCACTGCACTTCCCTTGGATTAGGAATTAATGAAGCCTTGGACACATGCAGACTTAGGGAGCTGTTTGTAAAAGAAGTCTCTGATAACATTGAAGAGTATAGAGACTGGATGACAACTGGGGTTGATGGGTTAGAGGAAGTTTACAAATTTAGCCAAGACGGATTTTTTGCAAATGAAGTTGGTGATTTATGCGCGAGAGCAACAGCTCAACTCTTGAAAATTCCAATAGTGATTATTACAGCTCTCCCTTCAACACGTACGGTGCCATTCCTACCACACGAGTTCCTTACCACCAAACCTATCTACATTGCATACGATCATTCTGGGCCCGGCCACTATGATGCCACAAAAGGTACTCAATAACTCTTCAATAACCCCAGGTTAAATTAGCAATGGTGAATTCTGATAATGTTACATACCTCCTTACATATCGAGGTTTGAACTGAGAATTTTTCGAGATCCTCCCGATGTCTTCGCACCGTTATTGGGTTGAAGTGTTGTACTAGTACGAAGTTGTTAATGCTCAGGTTCATTGAATTGAGCCGGAAATAATTTAATGGATAAAAAGATGTTTCCTTAATTTGTGCTAAAACAAATCTGTAAATCGAGGCTATTACAGGTATAATTAACAACTGTTCACCGAAGTGGAAGTGAATAGAAGTGGGTTTAACGACCCGCAGCAAAGCGGCTTGGTAAATATCCACTACAAACCACGACACCGAGGCGAATAGTTGTTTTCAGTACACACTAAAACAGTAAAATAATACTGCACAAAAAAAGAAGTTAAATCAATTTATTCCTGCACACAAGCGAGCGGGCGTTTAACTCGCGAGTTGCTCGGAGCCTGAAATAGCAAAGGATATTTGGAATTTGAGTAGCCAATCAAAGGCGCACCTTTAACGCTATCCTCTACTTTAGTATATACTAATGATTTTCAACTTGTCGAAACCTTGTCGAAAACCATTGTATTAATTTTGACTTCGTTTCAGCGTTTCAGAAGTTTCAAGTGAGAACGACTGTGACGAACAAGCGAAGCAAACAAGATGCACTTGCGGCAAAAACAAGAAAAATAAGTCCGTTTCAGAAATTTTCAGTATTTCTGGTAAATGCCCGTGCCACAAAGTGAACCACTCTTGTACCCGCTTGTGTAGATGTTACAATTGCAAAAATAAATGCACTTCCAATGAAGTTGCAATGATAAAAAAAGAGTGTGAGGAAAGAGGCTGTAGGTGCGGAGTTGGACAAAAGAGCAAGGGAGCCGGAGAACCACATGCAAGTCAAAAGTCGTGTCAAGACGGTCTCCGCAAGTCAAAGTGTCCATGTGTATGCAGATGCTTTAATTGTGGCAACATTGTTTAAGCTCGAGCTGACCCGGGAAAAACCCCGAAACGAAAGAAGCGAAATAGGGCGACTGTCTCTC
>NC_090887.1:21587590-21592590 GCF_036669925.1 Montipora capricornis | reverse complement strand
GTACCCAGGGTAGGTATTTTCATATGTAACCATAGCAGCAGTGATCTTTTCACGTTTGAAAATAACATGTTATCTTCACGCGTGAAGATATCATGTTTTCGCGCGAAAGCTCACTTGGTATTTCATTAGATGAATGTTTACCTCTAGAAGGGCGCGTACTTACACTTTGTAACCCTATGACAAATAAAATGAGTTTTCCCTTGAACATTTAAGCGATCGAAAAATCTTTCTCTAAATTGTAATGACAAGGGCGGTCTGGAGCTGTGAGCAGGAGTGGGATTTGTCACATATGGTTTAGGGGCCAACACATCCCCCCGGGGGGCGAGGTCGGTATCAGAAAGCAGCGACGGGCCAACCTCGTCAAAAAGCGATCGCACGGGCCAAAATCCCGGGATGACTCGTTTGGTACGACGCTCCAGCGCCACGTCTGGAGGTACTGCATTTTTTCTCTTGTTCAAACATTCCGTCAGCGCATGCGTAAACGTTCAGGCTCTCCGATACCTAGCCTACCAAAAAAAATGAAGATGCTGGTTAACTTTTTACAAGGAATTGAGATTTCAGTTGATTGTACAGGCATAAACGTAACGTAAAAACCGTGCGTGTCTGGTCTTCTCGAGACAGAGGTGAGAGATGGTTTCATGCAGACTGGGACACCTAAAATGCTCTGTTGTAAACATGGTGGTTCACGAGTGAAGTTGTCTCTTTGGCCTTTCTGTGGACGAATTCCAGGACCTACCGATACAATTTAAGCAAGTTTTGAAAGCTAAAAACTACATTCGGTGCTGTATTTTGCTGGTAGGACTGGGTGACCCGACACTTATAAAAAAATCAATGAAATGAGAATCGCGGAGCTTCCCTTGTCACGGAATGGCAGAATTACCCAGAATTCTTTTCGAGCATGAACGAGGCAACTTGAGAAGCACGGGAATTCCTTTCATCAAATGGCGTGGGATTTGTCTCGTATGGTTTGATGGTCGACGGCGCACATTAGGGAACTTTAGCAACGACGACGGGAACGGCAACGAGAACGTCATCTAAAAACATAAATTCGCGTTATTGCAAAGGTGTAGCAGTCCCTCAGGAATGAAACCGTTATGAGCGGCGCTAAATTTAGGGGAGAAAATGAAAATTTATCCTCAAGTGCTGACGTCCTCCATAAAACCTCAAATTTAGTCATTTCACGTTGTTGTTTTGCTGACGACGGCAAAGAAATGGACAAAAGTGAAAAACCCACGTGCAGGGCGTGCAAAGCTATTGTTTTTGCCCACTAAATATGCAAATTTGTGACGTTCTCGTTGCCGTCGCCGTTGTCGTTGCTAAAGCTCCCTATTGATAGACTTGACGCACGACTCAGGTAAAAGAGGTCATTCTGGTAAAAATATTCCAGAATAACCGGCCCAAATTGGATCCTTGGGGGTAGCCCATTTTTATTTCTTTCCATTCACTAACCACAGTTCCTAATTTAGTTCTTCCTTTGCGTTTTTTAAAGAATGAGCGCATCAGTGATAAGTCCCCTTCCGAGAAGCCGTAAGCCTTTAGTTTAGCCAGCAGCAGGGTGGGATGCATCGCATCGAAGGCCTTGCTCATATCCGTTGATAGTTCGCCTACAGGTTTACCATGGTCAATTGCATGTTTCAAGTCTTCGACCAAACGAACCAATGTGGTCTCACAGCTGTACATTTTACGGTACGCTGATATAAAGGGGTCAAAAATCGTTTCAAAATTTTTGACATCTGTTTACTTAGAAGCTGCTCAAATATTTTGTCAACCACTGTCAATACAGTTATGGATCTAAAACTTCTTGGGTCTAAACCCACGCGGTTTTAAATCCAATAAGACACTCCTGCTCGATTTTTAAACATTACTTAAACCAAGTGCTGTAGGCTACGGGTATTAGAAAAAGATAACCACTCGTTCAAATCAAATTAACTGAAATAAAGGCTGATGAATAGAAATCAAATGCTGGTTTTTGATCGGAAGGGAAAACTGGAGAACACGAAGATACGGAGCCCATTTAGTGGCACTATATTTTCCTCCTCAAATTTATTTTATAAGACTTTTTTTGGCACGACTTTCTTGGTACGACTTTTTTTGGCACGACCTTCTTGGTACGACTTTTTTTGGCACGACTTTCTTGGCACGATTTTTTTGGCACAACTTTTTATTGGCACGACTTTTTTGGCACGACTGGGCGATTTTACGGTAATTAGCAATTTTCGCAAAAATCGCGAGTCCTACTTAGGGACTCGTCGTCTTTTTAACTTTTATGATTTTTGCGAAAAATTGCAATTTTTGCAGCTGCGTGCAAACCTGCACATAAGTGACGTGTTCATATTCATATTCATAAAAGCTAACCTAAGAACTTTTGTTTCGGCCTAGTTAGGCCTAAGGTTAGCTTTTATGTATGTTTAGGATACTTTCTGTATTTCTGAATTCAGGATTTTGGATTTCCAAAATCCTGAATTCAGAACAACTTATACCGGACCCGCGACTATTTATACCAGAACCGGGACACGCGACAATTTACCTGCGACACGTGACATGCGCCAATTAGACTATCTTGAATGGCGCTATCCAACCTTCGAACAACTGGGTTCGCCTTGTTACACAACCCTACAGCTGGAAACAAACTGAGCTGTCGCATGCGACCGATCAAGCTCATTTTCATTTGAATGGTTGTGCTTTCGGTACTCGCTTTAAAACAGAGGGAAACTAAAACAGCAAAAATTGTTTTATTATAGACCCACAGGAATATTACTTTTATCCGCTACCAGTTTTTAGTTTTCTCTGGTGCTCTTTTATTTCGAAACGAGCTACTTTCACTTCTTAATAAATACTAAGTAGGTTATAACCAAATTAGTTTGCAGAATCTGTTGAAAATTTGTGTCCATCAATGATATTTTGCTCCGCAGGTACACAGGTGGTGTTTGAAGAAGCATTAAAATTTGTTTGCCTTAATAGTTTCGTTCTCTGACTTGGAAGTTCAAAATAGAAATTACTTACTTTATTACAATACTCTGGAAAGATAACAAAAATCGTCCCATTACTTAGTAAAAAAAATTTTAAAAACTGAAAGCACAAGCTATTTTTCTTAAAAGACTTTGATTTCTAGTGAAGGAAGAACTGAAGGAGAGTGTAAAAACGTGGCACGACTAGAACTTTAAGGAAAATAATAATTTTAAGTTTGTACAGCTGTCCGGAAGCGAACACATCAACTCTATGTACAAGTTTGCTCTTTAAGTTTCCTCAGTGATGGCAGCAGAAATTTTTTGCAACTTGCATTATAACTTATTTGGCTGTGATACAGACAACAAGCAGGGAAGAGACAGGCAGAGCTGCTGTTCGTCTCGTTTTCGAAGTGAGTCTTGGTACTTGTCTATTGTAAGGGAAATGAGTTCGATTTGCACAGGAATACGCAACTCATTTCCATTTGAATAGATGTGCACCAGGACTCGCTTTGAAACTGAGGCATGCTAGCGCCCTCTGCCCTCTGGGACAGTTGCTATTGACTAAAGTCATAGGTGTGTGTTGCTTTTGTAGTACTCATTTGAGACATATGTAAACAAACAAACTACGAATGAGTTCCGATATTTTTTTATTTTATTGCCTGGTTTATTCTTAGCAGGTCCTCAACAAAGTGAAAACTGAGCACTCTTCGGAAAAATCAACCACTTAACTCCAGCAAATTCTGCTTTGGGTCAATACGAAAGAGAAAGAGGCGCTCTGTGTTTCAAATGGAATCGGAATTTTATTGGATCAACAATAGCTCAGAGAATCAGTCCTCTCCATATCGGGTGGAAACAACTATGGTTTGGAACGTTTCCTATTCCTTGCTGCTGATATTCTACTTTCTGTCGGTCTGTGGTATGATACTCAATGCTCTCGTGGTCTATGTTATGTTACGAAGCCGAAAGATATGTAAAAGTGTCTCAAGTTTTCTGATTTTTCATTTATCGTTGACTCATGTGTTTCTTTATGTAATATTTCCAATCTTAACACTGATCCGTGTGGAAAGTTCACCATTACTGTCATGTACAGCTGAAGACTTTGCACAGTATATGTTTTCCGCTTCGATTTTTGGCAGTTTGACTGCTATTGCTTGGGACAGATACAGAAACGTTCTCCAACCTTTTAAAAGCTTAGCACCGCGGCAGCTGCGGACATACTTGCTGTTGATTTCAAGTATATGGCTTTACGCCTGCGTGACTTCAATACCAGTCATTTTTACTGTTCAACCAACACCAGTTCAAATATGTCGGGGAGGTAAAAATGCGACGGAACAGTGTAAGAACGTTTTCCTTTGCTACCCGCTTGGCAGTCGCAGACTGCCGAAGGCGATATATTTTGTCTCGGCTTTTGTAGTCCCCTTCATATTAATAGTGCTTATTTACACAAAGATTGCTCAAAGGTTGTGGAAAGGGACTAAAAATGGCTTCATTCATGGTGCAGTTGCAAAACATAAAGCTAAAACAGTTCGCTTAATGGTCATAGCGGTCTTCATCTTTGCTGTAGGTTGGGGATTTACCCTTTGCGTTGATTTTCTTAGAGCATATGAGGTTTTCGTTCATTTATCATTTTCTGAAGATTATTCTTTAGATATGGCGTGTGACGTAGCAGAAGCCTTAAGCTCCTTTTTAAACCCACTGGTATATGCATTTTTTAGCCCTGATTTTCGGAAACTTTTTGTGAAATTTTCTTGTTGCTGTTTTCGGCATTGCTCGCCGTGTTTACGTCATGGTAGTTTTCGCTTCAATTCAGTACGACCCCTTGTGCAGTAACCAATATTCTTCCAACGCGTTCGCGCGAAATCGCCTTGTTCATAATAATTGTGACGTAGGAGATGCAAAACCAGCTAGGTGGATTTACGCGCGAGGATTGGAAAATGTCTTGCAGGAAGAAGTGATAAAAAGGAAGAATTTGGAAATTTGAAAGGGTCTCAAAAGTTAAACTTTGATTTCCATATTTGTATAATAAATACGTTGTTTAAGGAGGCGGATTGA
>NC_090887.1:21575090-21582590 GCF_036669925.1 Montipora capricornis | reverse complement strand
ATACAGGCTCACGCTCAAACGTTGAGGTAAAATAATTGCTGTTAGGTTCAATTTCATGATATCAGGATATCATGATAGCAGCTAGGAAATTGATAAGTCTGTGATTAATATTGAATGTGCCTCCCTGTGACATGCTGGGAAATCAATTAGCCCGGAATGAAATTTTACACAGCTACAATTGGGCATTCTAAATTTCCCAGTTCCTCAGTTATCGAGTTCCATAAGTATAAAACTTAAAAATGGTTTGCTTTAAAATCAGAAAAGAACCAATTCACTGTTGCTGTTGAGAAAAGTGTATGCCAGGCAAAACAAGTTGCATCTCGGTAGCCTGAAAGTTAACTGACAAATTAATTTGCCTGTGTTTAAATTAACAAATACACCAATACATCACTAACGTTTCATGTTTAAGCGGAGAATTATGTTCGAAGGTGTAATATAGCTGTTGAGTTTTATTCCTCAGTTATCGAGTTCCATGAGTATAAAACTTAAAAATGGTTTGCTTTAAAATCAGAAAAGAACCAATTCACTGAATTCACCGTTGCTGTTGAGAAAAGTGTATGCCAGGCAAAACAAGTTATATCTCGGTAGCCTGAAAGTTAAGAAATAATTTGCCTGTGTTTAAATTAACAAATACACCAATACATCACTATATAACGTTTCATGTTTAACCGGAGAATTAGGTAAGCAGATGTTCGAAGGTGTAATAGCTGTTGAATTTTATTCCTCAGTTATCGAGTTCCATAAGTATAAAACTTAAAAATGGATTGCTTTAAAATCAGAAAAGAACCAATTCACTGAATTCACCGTTGCTGTTGAGAAAAGTGTATGCCAGGCAAAACAAGTTGCGTCTCGGCAGCCTGAAAGTTAAGAAATAATTATCCTATGTTTAAATTAACAAATACACCAATACATCACTAACGTTTCATGTTTAACCGGAGAATTAGGGAAGCAGATGTTCGAAGGTGTAATAGCTGTTGAGTTTTATTCCTCAGTTATCGAGTTCCATAAGTATAAAACTTAAAAATGGATTGCTTTAAAATCAGAAAAGAACCAATTCACTGAATTCACCGTTGCTGTTGAGAAAAGTGTATGCCAGGCAAAACAAGTTGCGTCTCGGCAGCCTGAAAGTTAAGAAATAATTTGCCTGTGTTTAAATTAACAAATACACCAATACATCACTAACGTTTCATGTTTAACCGGAGAATTAGGGAAGCAGATGTTCGAAGGTGTAATAGCTGTTGAGTTTTATTCCTCAGTTATCGAGTTCCATAAGTATAAAACTTAAAAATGGATTGCTTTAAAATCAGAAAAGAACCAATTCACTGAATTCACCGTTGCTGTTGAGAAAAGTGTATGCCAGGCAAAACAAGTTGCGTCTCGGCAGCCTGAAAGTTAAGAAATAATTTGCCTGTGTTTAAATTAACAAATACACCAATACATCACTATATAACGTTTCATGTTTAACCGGAGAATTAGGGAAGCAGATGTTCGAAGGTGTAATAGCTGTTGAATTTTATTCCTCAGTTATCGAGTTCCATAAGTATAAAACTTAAAAATGGATTGCTTTAAAATCAGAAAAGAACCAATTCACTGAATTCACCGTTGCTGTTGAGAAAAGTGTATGCCAGGCAAAACGAGTTGCGTTTCGGCAGCCTGAAAGTTAAGAAATAATTTGCCTGTGTTTAAATTAACAAATACACCAATACATCACTATATAACGTTTCATGTTTAACCGGAGAATTAGGGAAGCAGATGTTCGAAGGTGTAATAGCTGTTGAGTTTTATTCCTCAGTTATCGAGTTCCATAAGTATAAAACTTAAAAATGGATTGCTTTAAAATCAGAAAAGAACCAATTCACTGAATTCACCGTTGCTGTTGAGAAAAGTGTATGCCAGGCAAAACAAGTTGCGTCTCGGCAGCCTGAAAGTTAAGAAATAATTTGCCTGTGTTTAAATTAACAAATACACCAATACATCACTAACGTTTCATGTTTAACCGGAGAATTAGGGAAGCAGATGTTCGAAGGTGTAATAGCTGTTGAGTTTTATTCCTCAGTTATCGAGTTCCATAAGTATAAAACTTAAAAATGGATTGCTTTAAAATCAGAAAAGAACCAATTCACTGAATTCACCGTTGCTGTTCAGAAAAGTGTATGCCAGGCAAAACAAGTTATATCTCGGCAGCCTGAAAGTTAAGAAATAATTTGCCTGTGTTTAAATATTAACAAATACACCAATACATCACTATATAACGTTTCATGTTTAACCGGAGAATTAGGGAAGCAGATGTTCGAAGGTGTAATAGCTGTTGAGTTTTATTCCTCAGTTATCGAGTTCCATAAGTATAAAACTTAAAAATGGTTTCAAATTGCTTTAAAATCAGAAAAGAACCAATTCACTGAATTCACCGTACCGTTGCTGTTGAGAAAAGTGTATGCCAGGCAAAACAAGTTGCGTCTCGGCAGCCTGAAAGTTAAGAAATAATTTGCCTGTGTTTAAATTAACAAATACACCAATACATCACTAACGTTTCATGTTTAACCGGAGAATTAGGGAAGCAGATGTTCGAAGGTGTAATAGCTGTTGAGTTTTATTCCTCAGTTATCGAGTTCCATAAGTATAAAACTTAAAAATGGATTGCTTTAAAATCAGAAAAGAACCAATTCACTGAATTCACCGTTGCTGTTGAGAAAAGTGTATGCCAGGCAAAACAAGTTGCGTCTCGGCAGCCTGAAAGTTAAGAAATAATTTGCCTGTGTTTAAATTAACAAATACACCAATACATCACTATATAACGTTTCATGTTTAACCGGAGAATTAGGGAAGCAGATGTTCGAAGGTGTAATAGCTGTTGAGTTTTATTCCTCAGTTATCGAGTTCCATAAGTATAAAACTTAAAAATGGTTTGCTTTAAATCAGAAAAGAACCAATTCACTGAATTCACCGTTGCTGTTGAGAAAAGTGTATGCCAGGCAAAACAAGTTGCGTCTCGGCAGCCTGAAAGTTAAGAAATAATTTGCCTGTGTTTAAATTAACAAATACACCAATACATCACTAACGTTTCATGTTTAACCGGAGAATTAGGGAAGCAGATGTTCGAAGGTGTAATAGCTGTTGAGTTTTATTCCTCAGTTATCGAGTTCCATAAGTATAAAACTTAAAAATGGATTGCTTTAAAATCAGAAAAGAACCAATTCACCGTTGCTGTTGAGAAAAGTGTATGCCAGGCAAAACAAGTTATATCTCGGCCGGGTATCTCGGTAGCCTGAAAGTTAAGAAATAATTTGCCTGTATTTAAATTAACAAATACACCAATACATCACTAACGTTTCATGTTTAACCGGAGAATTAGGGAAGCAGATGTTCGAAGGTGTAATAGCTGTTGAGTTTTATTCCTCAGTTATCGAGTTCCATAAGTATAATGGTTGTGTTTTCACTAGGACAATTTTAACTAGATAAAGCCGGAAAAGTATACAGTGAAAACACCTCGTCTTGGTTTTAGCTAGTTAAAAATGCAAGCTGTTTTCACAAGCAAAAACAAGGGATTTTCTCGCCTTTACGAGCGGAAATTCACGCAGAGTTATACTACCTCGCGAGATGGTATAACTTGTCCTGATAAACACCGCAGCCAATCGGGCCGCGCGTCTTGACAGAAGCCTGCCAAATAATCTGGTGATGTCATTTTCCCTCTTTACAGACAAGTCCCTCGCGGTTGAGCTTGAGAAATTCAAAAAGGAAAACGATTTCAACAGTCATTTCTTTCGATTTACAATCCCCCGACCCCACTGGATTCTCCATTTCTTCGGCCAGGTCCTTAAACCAGAATTGTGATGTAGTCCTGCTCTTATGGCGCTGAATGTTGTTTCATTGTTGGATTGACAGAATTATTTAAAACTTTTCGTCGCATCTTCCTTATTTGTAAGGACATAAGCCTCATTGGCTCCTTCTACTTGTCAAAAATACAGCGAAAATAATCACAAGAGAAGTCATTCCAAGCACTACGGCCCCTTTCATTTTTTTATTATGGCGCGCTTTTGCAATTTGAATTCTCTGAGTTAGCGGCTTAGAAAACAGTTGTCACTTTTAGCTAGTAAAAGTCAGTTTCTAGGCAAAGCCTGGAAAGAATGTTCAGCTAGTTAATCGACCTAGTGAAAACACAACCAATAAAACTTAAAAATGGTTTGCTTTAAAATCAGAAAAGAACCAATTCACCGTTGCTGTTGAGAAAAGTGTATGCCAGGCAAAACAAGTTGCATCTCGGTAGCCTAACAGTTAAGAAATAATTTACCTGTATTTAAATTAACAAATACACCAATACATCGATCACTAACGATTCATGCCCGGGATTCATGTTTAACCGGAGAATTAGGGAAGCAGATGTTCGAAGTTGTAATAGCTGTTGAGTTTTATTCCTCAGTTATCGAGTTCCATAAGTATAAAACTTAAAAATGGATTGCTTTAAAATCAGAAAAGAACCAATTCACCGTTGGTGTTGAGAAAAGTGTATGCCGGGCAAAACAAGTTGCATCTCGGTAGCCTGAAAGTTAAGATATAATTTGCCTGTGTTTAAATTAATTTGAAATAAAGAGAATAAAGAAATAATTTTCCATTTTTTAATTGCATGATGCTGGCCGTTGTAAACCGTGTTTTAGAAAATATTTCAGATTGATTTACTGTGCCTCTGGACTATTTTGAGTAATTTGAGTAATTTGAGTTATTTGTCGTCATTAAAACTTTATGACGAAGTCGGCTCAACAAATGTGTCGAGATTAACACCTCTCTCTCCCTTTGTCTCTCGCTCTGCCTTTTTAGTGTGAGTCTTGTTACAACTCCCACTGAGATTTTGGTAATTTTTTTTTACCTAAACAGCGGGGACCCACATTCCTGGCCCAAGTTAAGCTCCTTATGATGAATGTGAATTATTGAATGTAAAATGATGCTATTGAATATTGCAACAATTCGGCAACCATAGAAGGGGACATCCAGATTCGCTTGGTACATTGCCAACATCAAAAGCAGACAATGACGGATTTTTATTTTTCGGGAAAAGTCTAGTTATTAATGAAGCGTCGAAAGCAATTTCCACTCGTCTGGCGAAGCCTAGCTGGCGCCCTCTGCATATGTTTTCTTTTCGTCATCGAGTCAGGATTGGTTCATTTGACAGCTGGGAGAGTTGCTATTGGCCAGAGTGTGTTGGCCGTTTTGCAGTACTCATTTGAGACCTATGTAAACAAATAAAACTACAGATATGCTCGGTCCAATTATTTTGCTTTATTCTTAGCAGATCCTCCACAAAGTGTAAACTCGGTACGGCCTTAAAGTGTGTTTAGCACTCTCCGGAAAAATCAACCCCCTATCTCCAGCAAATTCTGCTTTGTGTCGGTTCTTTGACGTCATTACGAAAGACAGAAAGGCGCTCTGTGTTGGAAATGGAGTCGAAATTTTATTGGATCAACAATAAGCTACAATAGCTCAGAGAATCAGTCCTCTCCATATCAGGTGGAAACAACTATGGTTTGGAACGTTTCCTATTCGTTGCTGCTGATATTCTACTTTCTCGTGGTCTGTTGTATGATACTCAATGCTCTCGTGGTCTATGTTATGTTGCGAAGCCGAAAGATACGCAAGAATGTCTCAAGTTTTCTGATTTTTCATTTATCGTTGATTCATGTGTTTTATGCAATATTTCCAATCTTAACACTGATCCGTGTGGAAAGTCTGTCGATACTGTCATGCACAGCTGAAGAGTTTGCGCAAAATATGTTTTCCGCTTTGATTTTTGGCAGTTTGACTGCTATTGCTTGGGACAGATACAGAAACGTTCTCCAACCTTTTAAAAGCTTAGCACCACAGCAGCTGCGGACATACTTGCTGTTAATTTCAAGTATATGGCTTTACGCCTGCGTGACTTCAATACCAGTCATTTTTACAGTTCAACCAAGAACAGGTGAAATATGTTGGGGAGGTATAAATGCGACCGAACATTGTGACAACGTTTTCCTTTGCAACTCGCTTGCCGATGGCAGACTGGCAAAGACGATGTATTTTGTTTTGGCTTTTGTTGTCCCCTTCATATTAATGGTGATTATTTACACAAAGATTGCTCAAAGGTTGTGGAAAGGGACTAAAAATGGCATGATTCATGGTGCAGTTGCAAAACATAAAGCTAAAACAGTTCGCTTGATGGTCATAGCGGTCTTCATCTTTACTGTAGGTTGGGGATTTACCCTTTGCGTTGATTTTCTTAGAGCATATGAGGTTTTCGTTCATTTATCATTCTCTCAAGAGTATTCTTTATATATGGCGTGTGATATAGCAGTGGCCTTAAGCTCTTGTTTAAACCCACTCGTATATGCATTTTTCAGCCCTGATTTTCGGAAACTTTTTGTGAAATTTTCTTGTTGCTGTTTTCGGTATTGCTCGCCGTGTTTACGGCATGGTAGTTTTCGCTTCAATTCAGTAAGACCGGCTGTACAGTTACCGATATTCTTGCAAAGCGTTCGCACGAAATCGCCTTGTTCATAATAATTGTGAGGTAGAAGGTACAAAACCAGCCGGGTGGATTTACGCGCGAGGAATGGAAAAATGTGTTACAGGATCAAGCGGTGAAAAAGAAGAATTTGGAAATTTAGAAAGATCTCAAAAGTTAAACCTTGATTTCGATATTTGTATAATAAATACTTTGTCTACGGAGGCGCATTGAAATAAACTACTGTAATGCCGCCTTCTTTTGCAAACGTGTTTCGTATTTTTGGATTTTAAAGCTAATCTAAATGCCTGTTACCATCAAAAGTCGAGAGATTTACTGTATTATGTCACACCCTGCGTTTTTTTGCACGAGAAATGAGGCTGGAAAGTTATTTATTCTATATTTCGATTAAAAACACTTCTTCGAGTATGAGACCCAATTGAGAAATAACGCCCATGTAATCTACCAGTCATAGCGTGTATATCATCTGAGAGACAATAAAGTTAATATTTAGAAACAGTATAAATAAATAAACCTGACGAAGGCTGGTATTGGCCAGCCGAAATATTGTTAAAAAATACATTTTCGCGTTGTTTTATCAGTCGCACAGTAGTCTACTTGACTTTCATAAATATTTGCTGCCGTAGGCAGCTTCATAGTGGGAAACGATCGAGAAATTTTGGTTCCATGGACCCATCTTTCGTTCACATAGCTATACACAGCCATACAGCACTATACACAGCTATACAGTGCTATACATACCTATACAGAGCTATACAGACCTACACAAAGGTATGCATAGCTATACAGTGCTATACATACATATACAGGGCTATACAGACCTTTACACAGGTATACATAGTTATACACAGGTATACAGTACTATACACAGCAATACAGTGCTATACATACATATACAAGGCTATACAGACCTAAACACAAGTATACATAGCTATACACAGCCATACAGCACTATACACAGCTATACAGTGCTATACATACGTATACAGAGCTATACAGATCTATGCACA
>NC_090887.1:21545090-21560090 GCF_036669925.1 Montipora capricornis | reverse complement strand
GGCCGAATTGAAAGCTATTACAGTACGAAAGCAGATTCACTTTACTTCAATATGAGTTTAATTGATGAACAACCGAATCTTTTTTCAATTTAAGAGAGGAGTTGATTGTGTCCTAAAGAACATGCCTGATCCAGGTAGTGATTGATCATAATATTTATTATTGATCGAAAATTATGAAGTGAAGTGACAAAGGATGACTGTCTACCATACCCTCCTCTCGGTCGATATCCAGCTGCTCCTAAGAGGCTCAGAAAGCTGCACCCAGGAAAAGGAGCTCCCTTTCCTGGGTGCAGCTTTCTTAGCCTCTTGGGAGCAGCTGGATATCAAATGGGTATTTTGGAGAAAAGTCCATTTTAGGTGTGGATGTTTTTGATAGCCAAAGCTAATAATTAAGGACGTTCACGCCCAAAACGTTCCACGTACAGATTTTTTTAAAACTTGCCACAGAGAAAGGTAATGATCTACTTTTGCAAAAAAGGCAAAAAAAAATGGGGGGTCACTGCCCTCGTTTTCGAGATCATGAGGTGCACTTTTAGAAGATTGCGTTATTTTAAGACGATCTTAGCTTACAACTGTCAGCAATAAAAAAGCTACATTAGTGAAATTTAGATCCGGTAAACATACTCAATTCAACATAAGTAATATAACTAAACAAACTTTTGCAGCTGATGTCTTTTTCTGAGGTGAAATAGACCTTGGAAAACGATACATATTAGTCTAATATAGAAAACTTCGATCTCACGAGAGCATAAAAGGCAAAATATTTGTAACTTCTCACATATTTTTGTTTTTTGTTTTTTGTTAAAATGGAAAAAACCAGGAAAGGAAGTGATCTACGGAAAGAAAAATAGGGGTCACCGAGCATTTAAGAGAGTAAAATTGCTGTGAAGTTCTCAAAGCGATTGTTTATTCACAATGTCACGCCATTGCGTGTTAGCCAAAGGTTAATTTAGTTATATTAGTTATATTGAATTGAATATGTTTACCTGATCTAAATTTCACTAATGTAGCTTTTTCTGTTGCTGACAGTTGTAAGCTAAGATCGTCTTAAAATAACGCAAGCCTCTAGTCTAAAAGTGCACCTCATGATCTCGAAAACGAGGGCGGTGACCCCCCATTTTTTTGGCCTTTTTGGCAAAAGTAGATCATAACCTTTCTGCGTGGCAAGTTTTAAAAAAATCTGTATGTGGGAACATTTTGGGCGCAAACGCCCTTAAGTCCTAAACTGCCTCCCACTGACAAGTAAAATTGTCTGGTGTTAGATAGAGTAAAACCTATTAAGGCTTGCCTCCCCCGGGAAGGGGGGGGGGGGGGACTCCCATATGGAATGCTCGTCGGAAATTTAACCCCTAAAGGAGAACATCTGAGCGTGGCTCAAGCTTTTTGTGACCCCTAAAGGAGACTAATCTGGGCGTGGCTTAAGGAAATTTTGACCCCTAAAAACAAGTTAAAAAGAAAAATTGACTTCTGTTTTCTCTTTGCGTAATTCTGTGTTCCTTCACGGAACCCTAAACGAGACCATGGCGGCTTGGAGACCAAAATCCCAAATTTACACCCCTAAGTGAGACGACGAGCATCCCCGTCTGTTTCATATGGGAGTGCCCCCCGGGTCTTGCCCCTACAAGTCAATGGATGAAAGGGGATATTGAGTGGATCAAGAGGTTGTTAATGGAACCTAATTATATACTGCTGTGATTTCACAATCTTGTTGTTGTAAGCTGGTGGATGATTGACGTGCTAAAAGCCAAGCTGAAAAATTAATGATCCATTACAATACATCTGTGAAGCCAGCACTTTGTAAATAAGCAAGGAATCAAACTGCATATAAAGAATTTCGTACAATGGATTAATTTTGTAGTGTTAGCGCGTGAAGAAGTTTGGCTTCCATTTATGGAAAAGCAGCTCAACTGTAATGAAAATACAGTGGTTGTTGGACATAGTTCTGGAGCGGAGGCTGCAATGAGGTATCAGACAAGACTTTTGTTATTTCTGTTCTGCTTTAACTTGTATTTTAGAAGTGAATGTCAAAGAAATTTTAAGATATGACTATTCTAACAACTTTAATAGTATAACTAATTGTGTTTGAAACCAACAGGTGAAAACATCAAGGTATTCGCCAGTTATTAACAATTACTTGATCGGGGTAAATTAATTAAATTACCCTGAAAAATCAGACCTATTTTGGTGACTAAAGAAAAATTATTGTTGGACTTTTGGCAAAAAGCATAACAATTATTGAATAATTCTGTTTACTATAGATAGTAGTAGATTCCTTCAAGAGTCCTACAAATTCCTATGGATTCCTGTAATGATGTCATATTTTTCCTGCAACGATAAACACATGGTTATCAAGGCAGTTTTCAGAACAATGGCTGAAAGTGAGGAAAGTTGAGAGCAAGCCAATTTGTTGGCCTGAAGATAAAATTTTGTGAAGTGTCTGACACTTGTGCTTCTACTGTCGTCAATAATAAAAACCACACTTAACGGTAGCTTTGGCTAAATTAATAAACTGGAAAAAGCAACCTGTAAATGATCATTTAACAAAAATAACGTCTACATTGTTTAATTGGCTTATTATTGCAGGATTCCTGCAGCCCCCACGTGGATTCCTGCAAATTCCTACAAGCGCATTAGTCGCTCATTATTATTCACCTTAATTTCATTTTGATGATAAATATTCAGGTATGCAGAAAAGCATTCTGTCCTTGGTTTAGTTTTGGTGTCAGCTTGTGTCACAGATTTGGGCGATCCAACTGAAGAAGCCAGTGGTAAGAGTCCATGAATAGATAGACAGGTGTACTGGTAATGCGCTCTTGGAAAGGAAAGGAAAGGATGGAAGTTGCTTAGTGATGGGCGAAAGGACAACTGAGAAATTAGAGTCCTAGGCCCGCAGGATTCGACCTTCCTAACACCGGTTCTACCCTTTGAGCTACTAGAACTCACTGGAGAGCTAGGTTTTTTAAAATCATTTTTTATCCTATCTTGGACAAAACTGGCGAGACAATGACACAAATTCACCTTCATTCTTACACACCCCTGTTTACACTCCCCTCCCCTCCCCCCTCATTCAATGTTGCTATGTATTGTCTGTCATCTGTCCTACAGTATATCTCCGACCAACATAAATCAATGTTGAGTTTGGGGTGAGAGGAAAGGGTGGTTTTAAACGTATAATTCTCTAGAGTACGCAAAATGTCTCTGTATCTCGACAGGTTTTGTCCACAATTGTAGCTCTCCAGTGAAATCTAGTAGCTTAACGGGTAGAGCATCTGGCCGGTGTTAAAGAGGTTGTGGGTTTCGATTCCTGCCTAGGACTGATTTTTCAGTTGTTCTTTTGTCAGTTACCGAGGAACTTGTATCCAGTGGAAAGAATGTTTTTACAGGGTTTGTGCTACTCCTTGAAGTACTTGAAAATCCCTGGAATTTAATTTTGGACTTCAAGGGTGCTTGAAAAGCCCTTGAGAAAAAGGATTTTGTGGAAAACTGCTTGAAAATTCCTTGCATTTTTGCTTGGGTGAAAATTGTTGAGATTGCATCATGCTAAGTTAAAGATACATTTCAAAAATTGAGCCCAAAATTGACTATAAGGGAAACGTTAAACACAAAAATTAAAATGCCCATCCGTGCGCTTAACTTGCAGGATGTGGTAAGGAACATCAAGGTAGGCTTTTTCAGCAAAGAAAACACTGAAGCACTATGTATGGCATAGAAATCTTCTTATAAAGACTCCTTGAAAACTCAATTCCTGGTTATTGAAAACTCCTTGAATACTCCTGGAGTTTTACAGACAAAATCCAGCACGAACCCTGTTTTTAACCTTTCACCTGGCCCCAGATGTTCAAAAGGTGGATAACACTATCCACCGGATAAATCACTATACATTGGATAGCGCAATTGTTTTCGCTATTACTTATCCACTGGATAGCCAAAAGTGTCGGCTGTATAGCCGAAAGTGTCAGGTTTCGAATGATTTTTTTTTTTTCGGCGCTGAAGTTGGTAACAGCTATAAAACATGTGTTTGGACGAGATGGAAGAGTTTATGGATATAGCATTTGTGAGCAATTGGCTTACAAAAAAGGTCTTCAAAAGGTCTTTATTAAAGACAGGAGGAGCCGACGACTATTGTTCTTTAGTAGGGTATGACAGACAAATCTGACGATAGGGTAGGGCATTTGAACACCATTTTGGCCCGAGGGAAGGGGGGGGGGGGGGCAGAATTTGAACAATCCAATCTTCAAAAGTTCAAATGCCCAGGGGAGGGGGGGGAGGGGGTGTTGAAGTTTCAAGTTGATTGGTGCATAACCTCGTTTTCTTGGTCTGTACTGTAAGTTATGGATCCTTGTTTTTTCCCGTTGATTTATGACCCACACGCTTCACGATTAGGCCATGTATCAACGGGGAAAAAACTTGGTCCATAACTTACAGTACAGACCTCAAACGCGGTTAGTAAGAGGTACTGATTGTCATCATTGCCCTTCAGGTTACTATAATCGTCCCTGGCAGTGGGAACAAATCAAGCAAAATACTCAATGGATTGTGCAATTTGGATCAACTGATGATCCTTTTATTGCCTTCAGTGAACAGCAGCAAGTCGCTGAAGGAACAGTCGCAGAGTTTCACCAGTTCTCAAATAAAGGACACTTTATGTCCAGGGCATTTCCTGAACTTATGAATATTTTGATGAACAAGTTACTGACCAGCTGACATGGTGTTTGTTTTTTGGTTGAGGTGAAAAAACAAAAAGGAATGCAATTCATGGCTAACGATACATGTAATTAGTGTACTGAGAACTTCAAGCTGCTTTTAATTAATTATGATAGCGAATTAGTAGGATATGTAGCAGTTGAAGTTTACTGAAGTATCCTTGTTCTAATGTACCCACCCCATCATCCTAGGAAGAGTACATGTGCATGTGTAGAAGAAAGTGTGCACATGGAGTGAAGATTACCGAGTGTGGTTAATCCAGTGATTCCATCCAAATCCAAATTAAATCTGGAGGTATCGTACAATGTTGTGATGCTTTTTCATGGGAGTTGCAGTTCTCGAAACTTGATTTGTCACACTGAGACAACTCGACACTTTTTCCCGTATTATTTTAACCCTTTGACGTCCAAACCGGCCTAAACCGGCCAGACTTAGTATTTTACTGTCTAACGCCAGACGATTTTACTCATCACTGGGTTAATGACTCACTAAAAACTATGTCCCCATTAAGTTCTATTTTTAATAACGCTTGATCAAGCATTCCTAAAGGAAAAAATCCTAGGATTTACTAACTCTATCTACTTAGAGGTTTTGCCATGGAACGAGGGCCTAATGGCAATAACGTTAATGACTAACATATGTACCCTAGAATTACATTTTCTCAACTTGTAAAGCAAATAGCATCAATCTGGTGCCTTCCTTTAAACAATGAAATGCCAAAGACGCATTCTTGTGCCAAGACAGACTCTAGGATCTGGTCCTTCATAACAGCGACATGTTCAGCAAACTGTGATGCTTTTATTTGTAGCAACTGTTGGGCTGTCTGATTAGTCATATAAGCCATTATACTGCCACTAGAGTCATGCAGCTCAAGCGTCAAGTTAAACTGCCACATCCAGTGAGTTGATGGGGATCTCTGTAAAATGACGTCAACACATTAATTTTAAGTGGTAATTTGGCTTTTTCAGGAAAGAAACAGTTCCTTTTTAAAGGGTCACTGTCACGAATGCTATTTCTAGTAATACACTCAAAATCCAACAGACACTGGTCAGCTGATGGCAGCCACAAAATTTTGACAAAACTGATTCCCTTAAATTTCAACAGACTACCTTTACCAGCTTCTGGGGACAAATGACAAATGACAAATGGCTGTGTGCAATCTTGAAAACGTCGGGTTGGGTAAAATGTATAAAGGCAATAAAACATATTTTGGATGACCCTTCTGTTCTAGATTCACTTGAATCATCTAAGAAATAAGACAGGAGAGATTTGAAAGCCATCAAGGTGTTGAGAGATGAAGTTGTTACAAGCACCCTTTCTGTAACTTTTTTCAGAATGATAAAAAAAATCAGTGTTGCTTTGATGTTGTGATTAACACTGCCTTACATATTAAAGGAAAGGAAAGGAACTTCATTTACAGTAAGTGTCTAATCTTCTAGTGCTGTAGCACTAATCGGGGACACTCTAAATTGAAATTAACAAGTTGACGCAAATCAAATCAAATTTTGGTTTTTCAGGAGAGGGGAAACCGGAGTACCTGGAGAAAAACTTCTCAGTGTAGAGTAGAGAACCAACAAACTCAACCCACATATGACGCCGAGTCTGGGAATCGAACCCGGGCCACATTGGTGGTAGGCTACAGTGTACATGTACATTTATTAAAGATGGTATAAAGTGAAGGGTTTATCTATGTAATCATAGGTTACCATTAGGAAAACCTTGGACTATGTAATAAAAGAGCCCCAATAACATTACGACTCAGTAGCTTTCAGTGGGACAGTTACTGGTACAACTTTTTTGACTGAAAATTTCTCAAGTTGATGCCGCTTTGTAGAATATGACAAGCGGTACCTCTAGTAAGGTTCTTATATATTCCAGGATCCATGATAGGAAGCAAGGTTCTCCTTATCAGGCGGTAACCGGTAAAATTTACCGGTTGTAAGAGCACTTATTACCGCTTGCAAACGCTCAGAAGTCGCTTATCCTTTGCAGAACGTCCAACATTTTCACCAATTGCTTTACCGGTTTGAAAAGGTGCCATTCCTGTTGCACTGAAAACTAGGGAGAACCCTGATAGGAAGTGACCAAAAACAAACAATACTTAGAACATCTTACCATTTGTCCGGGCTTATTGAGCATTTCATTCAAATAAGTAATCCCGCATTTTTTACAGTAAAACTGTCCAGAGAAGCCTTCCACTTCACTTTGACATGACACATGAACCTTGGCGGTGTGACTACTTCCGACTTTTGCGACTTGTGTGATAACAGCCCGACATGTACAGTTATCATACTTGTCAATATCTCTGATGAGTACAGGTGGAAACAGGCACTTTGTAGCCAACCAACCAGGCATGGCACTTACATTCCAGATTCTTCCAAAATTGTTTGTCTCCAGAGTAAGGGCAATTGATGAACTTGAATCTACAGAGATAGTGTCAAAATTGTGTTAACAAGAGAAATGAGTATTGTTGACAATGGATTAAACCAAAAAAAAAAAAATGGAGCAGGACCGGCGCAGTGGTGAGCGCACTCATTTCCCACCAGTGTGTTCCTTGTTCCATTCCTGGACTCAGCATCTTAAGCGTCAGTTGATTTTGTTGGTTGTCTTTTTCTGGGTACTCCAGTTTTCCCCTCTCGTCAAAAATCAACATTAAATTATTTGATTTGAGTTGAGTTAGTTTGAATTGTGCTCTACCAACTGAGCTATGAAGAAAACAGTTGGGATCAGGTCAATTTGTTGGGATCATGTGTTTTGGTGAAAGGATTTTGTGAAAGAAATGCGTAAATTTGAAGTGTGGCTTCATAGCTCAGTTGGTAGAATAGGGAGCTTAAGATCTACGATGACGACGTCGTCGAAAATGCCACAAAACAATGATATCATTGGTTAAAAGAGCATAAATAATCGTGCTGCATGTGCAGCACAGATTTTAGCTGACATTTTTGTGGTTCTCTGCGTGACGACGATGTGAAATCACTAAATTTTAGGTTTTGACGACAACGTGAGCATGCAACAGAGAATCTTTCATGCTTTAGTTTCAGTCTGAAACCGCTCGTACCAATTCAGTTTTAGGAAACTTCGCCCACATTGTACGAAGTGAACGAGTTGGAATAATCGTGAAAGACTTTTACTAGAGCGAAGTTCTATTTTGAGGCGATGTTTTCGTCGCCGTCGTAGATCTTAAATTAAGGTCCCTATTATTGCAGCAGTATCATGGGTTCGAATCCAGTCGGAGCCACCTAAATTTTTCAGATGTCTACAAGAGACAATAATTATTGTTGCTTAAATATTATTGTAAATTAATATATAGGTTACATTTCTTTCAGTAAAATAATCTGGCACCAGGCAGAGATTACTAGATTCTAAGGAGGGAAATGGTTAATTGCATTGTTCTTTTCATGAAAAATGGAAAGTGCAGTTTGTTTTACAGTGCAACATGCCTTACTGTGGCCACCCAACAAACTTTCACATTTGAAAACTATGTGTAAATACGTCAACTCAACATCCCATGCAACGGTGTTTAACTTACAACTGTGCGAACTTTGCAAGGAGGCGTGATTGTCAATAAAATTCACACAACCTGATTGGCAGACAATTTGTAAAAAACTTTGTTAGGTGGCCACGGTAAGGTGCGTCGCAGTTTAATTCCTTACTTGAGGTGTGAACATTCTCCAACATTATACTTTGGCCTGGATACAGTGAATGGTAGTAATCCCTAGTGTGGTCAAACACTGTAATAGAATGACTCTGTGTGCAATCTCTGGCTGTTAAAACAAACTTGTGTCCTGATACTTGTTCTTCTGTGAACACCTTCATCTCACCCACACTTGTTATTGTGCAAAATATTGTCACCCTGGTCATGTTTGGTCTACAAAAACAAAACGTGTGTTAAGTTCTTTCACACTCAGTATGTAATGCTTTGACTAACTCTTCACTATCTTTCCCTTGACTATTCCCTTGTTATAACCAGAGAATATGCCATTTTAGTAAATTTTCAGCTCCGACTATTGCATTTCTAGCTTTTTGATTGGCTAAAAAACTCCGACTATGAGGCAATAGTCGAAGTTTTACGTCATATGGAAAATAGTGCGCCAAGATGCTCTTTCCGGACGCTTTGTAAAATTGTGGAAATAAAAATCGGCGGCAAAACCCGGTTTGAGAATTTACTAAAACAATTATTCCATTCGCCCTTGTGGGATATGAAGTGATTATAACCAACTCGCGCTACGCGCTCGTTTGTTATTTTATCACTTCATATCCAGCTCGGGCTCATGGAATAACTATCTTTATACAGCTATAAAATAATTATTGCCCTGGGCCCGGTTGTTCGAAAACCGATTGACTTAATCCAGGATTAAGGTAAACTTTTGTTTCATGTTTTCAACTCTTTGGTGAAAGTTTCTTTTGCTTATTTTTGTTTTTCAAGATTAACATCTTCTAATGTAAAGTGTTGCTGAATATCAGCTTTGAACAACATTTGGGAGTAGAGAAATAAACTCCTTGGTTAATTTTTAATCTGTGATTTGCATTAATTGGCTTTTGAACAATAGGGCCCTAGGGCCTGTTTCTCGAAAGTCCCAAAAACTTTTCAGGCCCGAAAAGCCATTTGTGAAACTGCCAACCACTTGTTTTGGAAAACTGATCTTTTAACATGTTTTCAAGGTAACAAAGAGAAAAAGACGTTGAAATCCTGTCTGTTCTTGAGATACAAAGGGAATTGTGACACCTGAAAATGGCCTGTAAAGTTTCGGGACCTTCAAGAAGCGGACCCCTGGACTAATGGGGGATGTGATGGACTAGCATCCCATCCAGGGGGAGTATTTCTACTCCCCCTGGATGAGATGCCAGTTCATCGCAGGGTTACCCCCAGCATTAAATTAGCCAGTACCCATATATACACCTGGGTGGAGAGAGGTAGTGTGAGAGTAAAGTGTCTCGCCCAAGAACACAACACAATGTCCCTGGCCAGGACCCGAACCCGGACCACTCGATCTGGAGTCGAGCACACTAACCATGAGGCCACTGAGCATTAAGTCACTGCCCAAATTATAAATGCACCCATTGAACCTTTACCAGACTCATGCATGGTGAAATAATTTAAGTTGTCTTAAGACTCTGAGAGGAGTTGTTTGAAGCATGATTACGCATTGCCCAGGTTAATCATTTAAGAAAGCAGCTATGCATCTTATTGTATCAAGTCAGCTACATTTTACCCATTATCATCACTTGCCAGGGTTTCAACAACTCCGCCACATTTTTGGTGCAGCCTGAAGTGGACAATCTTTTCCCCACACATTCCTCTATCTCTACTCTGCAACCTCTACCAGTACATTAAATTCCTCAAAATTTGGGTAAAGGGATTCATACAAAGGAATGACAGAGTCAGGGAAGCGGGGCTGCCATACAGTTGTGACAGCATTAATATTATTGCCTTCACAAAATTAAAATGTACTAGCTAATGGTCTTTTCCCAGAGATTTATAAGTGGGTTGACTTAGTTGGTTCTTTATACTTACCTGGCATAGAGACGTTTGTGGGCTTTCAGCTGTAAATGAAAATGTCACTCATACCGGTGATAGTTGTTCCCGAAGATAACTATTACTTTTACTATTATTATTAAGCGGACAAGTTTGATACACAAATATGGATCTTTGGTCTCTCTGCACATAACCTCCTCCAGCAACATTCTTTTAGCTCATTGGGCAACGCGTGCTATAAACTGAAAGAAAGTTTGTGTAGGAGGGGCATTACTAAACCACGAAAGAGTGAAACGAAACAATAAAACACCATGTATGACCCCACAATACATCGAATACTAACCGACAAAGGTTGGATTTGAGATTAAATATCGTTGTAGGTCTAATTAGGCCTAAAACGTTACTGCTCCTAATTCATTGAGATTAAGATTAGGATTCAGATTAAGACTGAGATTAGGAGTAATAACTTTTTAGGCCTAATTAGGCCTAAAACGATGTTTAATCTCAAATCCAACCTTTGTCGGTTAGTATTCAATGGATGGTGGGGTCCTACATGGTGTTTTGGGGCTTTGTTTCGCTGTTTCATTGTTGAGTGATGTCCGTGTAGGAGGCTACCCTGTCTAAAACAGGTTATACAATTTGAGGTATGCCTTTCATCTTTGAAACCAAATTGATTCTAAACCTTGGTTTCAAATCTTGACAGAGATGCATATACCAGTACTTAAGGATGAGCCAATCTCCCCTTTCCCCTACCCCCACCCATCCCCCCCCCCCCCACAACTTCTCTGGCAATCCATAACAACAATTAAAAAAAAAAACAAACATGTAACCATCTGTACCTGATATCACTGAAAAAGATTTGTTCAGGGAAAGTGGAATAATCCAACATTCCCTGATTGTCTTTCATCACACTCACAGGGGTGCCCTGAGTACTTGACATCTGACTGGAGACAAGTTCTCGCTCTGGGTCATGTGACATACAGAATATAACTGTATCAGGACCATATTCCAACAAAAACATTTCATCTTGGTTGGGTACAACAAAGGGCTGTTGAATAGCGAGTGTGTCACCTTCTTTAAACAACTTGGCCATAGGAAGTTGTTCATCCCAAAGGCATAAACTGACGTGAATTCCTTCGGAATCCACAACTTTGATGCACCGTTTAATGCTCGTCTGTCCATTCGGAAAATGGACAGTTTCTTCGAAACTCATATCTGCAACCTCAGCCTTGACATTAGAACCATGACGAGGCAAAGTGCTTTTATCCATTGCTAGAAAGGAGCCGAAACTGTTGAACCTTTCTAAGTCATGTCCCTCACACAGAATCACAACATTTTCTGATGGAAGAAGGTGAACTTTATGACCAGCAAAAGACAAGCCTTTACCTTGAATTAAGCGACAGCTGGTAAAGCGAAGAGTGTGATTTTTGATTAGTTCTTCTTGTAAAAGACACAACTTTTGATGCATATACATTCCGAGCGTATTCCTTCCCTTGGGATCGCGCAAGATCGCAATGTTTGTATGCGTACCATGGACTGTATCAATCCTTTCAACTGTTGCCTCCAAAATGGATTCATATCCGATATGTCGGCTTTCAAACACGGAGTCAACGCTAAGTTTTCTTGCTTTTTGCCCTTCCAATCGACCTTGAAATTGACTAAATTGATTCCAAGATTGTTGAATCTCGGCCAAAATAATCGCTTTTGTCACGCCAGATGGGTAGCGGGAAAGAAGTGATAAAAGCTTTACAAAGAGCCAATTCCATGGAGGAAAGCATTTTTGATTTGTACGATCTTTGATGTAATTCCTCAGCGAAGTGACACAATCTTCAAACATTTTGTCACAGTGTTTTTCAATTTTCCCGCTTTCCCGCGAAACTTTGTATCCTCCCCTTCACTTTTGTGGAATGGCTACCAAGTCAGTCGCTAATTCTCATTCTCCCCAATGCAGCGCGATCAAGATGGCGGCAATTTTGCCCAGAAATAGATTTTGCAGAACATAGACTCTTTCGAATATAATTAAGTTCTTTCTGCAATGGCTATTCGAAGAATTGTCTCAGAGCTAAGGCACTCGGGTGTTTGTAGATGTTTTAGTTCAAGAAGGCAAGATGAAACCACTATGAATGTGTTTGACAGGAAAGCAAAGAGAAGGCAAAAGAATAGAGCAGCTCTGGCCAAGGACGTTGCCATCTATGACTATCTTAAGGATGAGGTAAAGTCTGCAAAACAATGTTGCAATGTGAAATAGGTCACTAATGAGAGGTACATGTTCAGCAGTTTATAAAATACAGGGGCCGGGTGCTCGAAGCCCGGTTTATAGGCAAATAGCGCTAACTGTTGGTTGAAAGGTATCAAAACCAATAGGTTTCCATGGTATTTAATGTTGGTTAGCGCTAGCCAGGTATTGAGCAACCCGGGCCAGGTCATTGTATTGCCAGTGTAAGCATACCATTTTACAGTTGTGTGCTTAGCTACCTGGCCAATGAATGAAAGTGAGGTTAGTATTGACCTTGTTGTGATAGAAACCTCACTGCTTTTGTTGTCCAATCACTCTTCAGTGAAACCAGAACAAAATAATTTCTAACTTAGTGTAAGTAAGAAAACACCAGTCATATAGAAGGGGGCATCTGGTTTTTTGATCAGACATAGATTGCCCTTGGATAGATATAAACACAAAAAACGTAGTAACTAAAAACAAGGAAATTTACTAAAACAAAATTTCCAACTGATCAAAAGCGGAGATGCTGTCAAAGTGACAACTCCCAATGGACAAACTCCTTAAACATTAACTTCCTAGCATAATTACGTAACCTCGGCAAACCAACTAATCTACATACCAGCACAAAACTATCTTACAATAACAATGTGAAAAATTATATTTCTTATGTCAATTCTAACTAATTAGCATGAGAACAACATCATTAACATAAGAAAAGCAAGGAGGTCTGTATAATAACAAGGTCAAAGCCAGCCTCGCTTTCATTTCAAGGCCAGGTAATGAAGCACATGGAGTAACTGTAAAAAGGTCTATTTGGTGACCCTTTCTATTAATCACTCAAGCTAACATTGGGCCAAGGGCTGTTCCAATGTTGGAAAGACAGTGGTCCGTTATGCGATAACTAGCCAGTGGTTTTTCGCTTTACAGTTACAGGGTCTTACAATAAATTGGTGCAATTGTTTAGATAACTGCTCTTGTCAACAAGGTTATGATGCTGGAGCAGCTTGTTATTGTAGAATGAATTTTATGTAACTTCACAGAGATTCTAATTCAGGGTTCTCCTTATCAGGCAGTAACCGGTAAAATTTACCGCTTGTAAGAGCACTTATTACCGCCTGCAAATGCTCAGAATTCGCTTATCCTTTGCAGAACGTCCAACATTAACCAATTGCTTTACCGGTAACTTGAAAAGGTGCCATACCTGTTGCGCTGAAAACTAGGGAGAACCCTATAAATTGTTCTTTTCTGGCTACCAATTCCTTTGACTTCAAGAGTAAGGTGTGGCCTGAGGAAGGGTAACATGTAGAACCTGTTTAATTGTTTAGAAATTTCCAGAGTTTCCTTTTGCTCATCCAAGATCAATCAAAGGCTTGTTGATGGTAATATTAATTTTTGTTAAGAAGGTTGTAAAAAGGTGAAATTACTTACAGTCAGCCAACAGATTACTGAGAGAAGAAAAGCGTTGGGCTGTCCGTTGGCCAACAGTTGATTTAGGGAGCTCTTGTTCAATTTTACCAAAAGTCAGGTCCTAGCTTATTATACTGCACTTTGCTACTACATGTAGGTGGTAATTTTTTAATTTTGAGAGAAACGTATTTCAAATTTTAGGTTGCAGAGAGAGTTGTTGACAGAATAACTGATATTGCCAGGTAATGATAATTATAATAATTATAATATAATTATAATTATATTATAATATAATAATTATTATTGTATTTTGTTGGAATGTTTCTGGGCAAAGGCGCATGTAAAATGCCTTGTTTATTACATTTCTCTTCCATTACACATTTTCCAGTCTTGTCAATTTCTAATCCTGGTAATTGAGAGACTCTCAAATCTTAGTCTCACTTCATTAAAGCCACTACAACGAAAAAACTAAACATCTCACTTTGGAGCTCTTTTTTGCATATCAGATATTTTTCTATGGCTCTGGATCTGGGTTGTGGCCGAGGGCATATTTCCAAACATCTCACCAAGGTTTGTGACAGCGTTTCACATGCACTCAATGATTTCATCACTAAAATTTATTTTTGGTGAATTTATTGTTCTTAACAGTATAGTTTATTTCTGTATTGTTATTCAAAGCCCATAGTAGCAGTTGGTGGTCTCTTACAGGTAGACTGGTGCCATGTAGGAAGTTGCAGGTTCTTTCCTCAAATGGACCAAATATCATGTATCATGATCTTTAAAAAACTTAAGTAACTGAGGAGAAAGTTTTGCATTTTAATTACATCTTCAAATAGTACAAATAGTACACTTCTTGGTTTGCAATTTAGGGACAAACAACAGCAAGTATTATCAGACAAACCTTGTTTATAAATTTTGGTAAAACCCACTCACTGTTTGGAAAGAGTGGAAGATGTATAGCTGTCCTGACTTGTCTCAGTCTGGCCTACTAAACTGTACGTAGTGTATTAACTGTTTGTCACCCAAACCGGCCTGAACTGGCCAGACTTAGTATTTTACTCTGTCTAACACCAGACGGTTTTACTTGTCAAGGGGAACCCCCGGGAGTCAATGGGTTAATCACTCAATGAAAAACTGTGTCCCCATCAAAGCACGTTTGGATAACATTAAATCCATACAAATAAATTTAAATAAT
>NC_090887.1:21530090-21540090 GCF_036669925.1 Montipora capricornis | reverse complement strand
TATGATTGGATGGAAGCCTCATGAATCTCAAGTAAGATATATTCAATTACCAGTGGAGAACTGTGCCCCAGGCAATCTGGTGTGACATTATATTCTTAGAGGGAGGAATTGCTCCCCTTGATTGAGACATGTTGTTGTTGAGTTGCTATTGCTCAACTGGGTGGAGCAATAGGCAAACCCACCCCCCCCCCCCCCCACCTCAAAGAATATAATGTCACGCAAGATTGTCATGCCAGATTGCTTGGGGCACCACAACATGCTATACCACATAGAAGCCAAATTGGTTGACGTTTTGTTTGGGTAACAATGCTACTATAATATAGCACTTTGTATTTTATATGTCATGTTGAGTACTTTTGAGTTTAGACAATTTCTGCTTTCAGCAACGAGCAGCCCCACGTGGTTCTGCTACAGCAAGCTTTGGCGACATATCCAGTTTAAATAAATCGAAGAAGTGAACATTTCCTTATCAGACTGTGTGTTGATCCCAAAGCAGATACCATAACAGCAGCAATACACTGCACAGCCTTACCACGACATGTAAGTGACCTGTGGTCACACTTTGCTTAAAAAGCTTTGGATGGAAGACACATTTGGGGAAGCTTATGACATAAACACGGAGGACAAATTATAAGCTATTAAATAAATCTTAGTGTCGAGGTGCTTAGTGTCAAAATGAATATTGATTTTTGAAGAAGAAAGCCAGAAGTAAGGAATGGTTTACATGCAAGCTATTCCCTTTTTGTTTCAAAGGGAAAGTAATGAATTTTACCACACATTCACAATAATTATTATTTTATTTTAGTTGAGAAACGTTAGGATTTTGGCAACATAAATGTAAGAGTACAACATACTGTATACAGTGTTTTTTGTATCTCGAACAAAAGAGATGTGATTTTTCTCCATTTTTGCATTAGAGAAGCTCTTGGAAAATAAACTTGTATGAGCCTGAGGTTTACTATCAGGATAATTTGCATAAGTAATTCAACACAAACAAAAGGAAGAGAACATCTTTGAACAAGCTAATATAGTTAAGTTTATTTTATCCAAAGTTTTGATTACAAAAATAAAATTGTATAGTATTCTAACTTGATAGCAAACAAAAAATTCCTTGTTATGTACAGTCACACAAGTTATGAATTGTGTTGCATTGCATGTCAAAGGATGAACTTTCAACCATTGAGAGTTAAGTTTAGAAGATTTACAGTGGAACCTTGATTTACCACTCTTAAACCAGAAGAATGTATGGAAACTAGAGCAATACCTAATACAGTGAACTAAATTCCTTGCTCTTCATTAAATCAAGCTTCCAGTGAATGGCTCTCTCATTTCTTTTTTGGTTTTCTCTATTGTACTGTGGTTAATAATTACGTTCTAGGTTCCTGACATTTACTTCTATCTTTTTAATTTGTAGAAGAAACAATTATTAAACTAAAGCATAGCTCTATTTCAGAGTATTTGCCTATTCAACAACTGAAAAATTTACTTTATCAATAAAACAAAATTAATAATGGTACAGTGTATGTAGCAAGCATTTCTTTTGGATTTTTGGGCAAAAAAAAGTCAAAAACTCCTGTGAAACACTTGAAATCCATCCCAAAAAGTCCTTGTTCCACAGTGTCGTAAAGGGAACTTCCACAGAAAAAAAGTAATGGATTTCAAAAAAGCTTGTTTTTGGCTTTCAAATTCCCCGGTTGCTGCCATCTTGAATAATAATTGTGAGATGTTGTGTCGTGTTCTGGAACAATAGGGCAAGCACGACACATCACAATTATTCAAGATGGCGGCGCCCAGGAAATTTGAAAGCCAAAACAAGTATTTTGAAGTTCTTTTTGTCTTTTCGGATATAAACGCTTTCATTTGAAAAATTTTAATATTGTAAACATTATGTTCTGTGATTTGAAGTTCTTTTGTTGTTTTACTGGAGGTTCCCTTAGACCTTTGGGATGAGGCTAAAACAATTAAATATCAAAATAATCTAACCACCCAGGGAATGACTTGTGCAAGCTTGCACAGAAGCAAATGGATGTTGTGCAAATACCCACAACCTTATTCTTTTTATCATGAAAGTGAAAATTATAGCAGTTTATCACAAGTCAAGAATCCATTGATTTCTCAATACATATTGATTTCAACTTTTGAATCTATGGATGCAACTGTGACCATTGAAATAAAAGCTATATGTACTGTGCAGCACTTTCCCATTTCCCGATACAGAGATTCCACGAGCAAAACTCAGTGGTTCTGAGTATTGATTTTACGAAGAGTCATCCTCTTAATGAAGGCCACTGAGCAATAGTTTCCTGTAATAGCTTTAACTCTTTACCATTCACTGTGAGATTGGACTGAAATTAAACCTTGTTGCAGTCAATTTTCCAACTAATGTGCAAAAGATTTAAGATACAGCAACAAAACAGGCTCCCAGAAAAAAATACTTCACAAAGTCAACTGACAGTGATATTTTTTACCTACCCAGTCTTGGAAGCCAAATGTTTTGCCACCAAACCTTACAGCCTAATTATCGTTGTAACGCTTAAGAGGTTTTTTTATTTTTCAAGAGAACCTAGTTAACTTGTATTAATTTGTCTTCAAGAAAATTGTTGGAAATTTGCTTCATCTTCCTCAGCAATTTCAGTCAGGGTGCCTAAAAAACAGATTTTTAAAGAGACATGATTAATGTTGATAAGTTAATAAAATGGTAGTTTCGGAATGGCCAATTTACATGAAAATTAACTACCCTAAGCCAATTCACTTCTATTTTTATTTCTAAGACCAAGAACTTACAACCTTTGCAAATGAACCTGCCTTCACCAGTTGGCCCAGGGACGGCGGAACAAATTTTTCATTGGGGGAGGGGGGGGGGGGGGAGCTAACAAGCAAGCGCCGGAGACACTAACTTGTAGGGTGTTCTGGGGGAATTCTCGGCCAGAAAATTTTGAAATCTTGAGGCTCTGAAATGCTACTTTCAGCATTCTTGGCAAGATATCAAAAAGTAAACATGGATCAACCGTAAAAACCATTTTAAAATATTTCTTTTTTGCTTGAAATTGGCCGAAGATGACAGCCAGTGTGAGAATCTCACACAAGAACAATAATAATACTTACCTTCTGGTGGCGATAAATCAACTGGCTCATTGGTGAAGTCTTCATCAAAGTTGGACACATCTGTTTCAGACTTGACCACTGGTTTAAAAGGAGGCTTTATCTGCAAAGTAATGAACACTAAATTAATGTAAATGCAATTTCTCCTATCATAAACTTAAAACTCCCTAAGATACCCCCGTTGACAAGTAAAATTATCTGGCGTTAGACCAGTGAAATCTGTTACGCCTCACTCCCAGGGATCAAGTGGTTAAACTTGATATCATTAGTACATACATGTTAAATGTAGAAGCTTTATCAAACCTAACAATGCAATTAGCAGATTTAGCACAAACTCCCTCTGTCGACAAAATCTTGCAGAATTTTTTCCAAAATAAACAGGTTAATCCAAAAGACTTGAGATTATAATGTTTCTTACCCTTTTATGAAAGATATCATCCCAATTAATTGTGTGAAAGAATTGATGATTCATGACTTCCTTTGCATCATCAGGACTTCCACCAAGCCTGCAGCAAGCATTACAAAAATAATATTTTCAAAATTTGCCTGACACAATTTGCCTGACACAATAATAATAATAATAATAATAATAATAATAATAATAATAATAATAATAATAATAATAATAATAATAATAATAATAATAATAATGTGAACAGTGAAAAAGAGGATGAAAACGTTGAAATATACCAAGACCTGAAGAGAGAATGAGGGAGGAGGAGTAATAAGAAAGCATTCAGCTCGTAGTGCTGGGGAGATAAGCGAGGTTCCTTTGTCACACAATCGCCGGAAGTCGCACAGGCTAACCTAATGCAAGGCAGTGCTCCCTCATTAATGCCACCTGGAGTGAATGTTTGCGCATAACTAGTAGTTAGCACACAAACATAAGGAACAGAGACATTAAGGCTTCAAACTTGGGTCACTTTGTGGTTAGTTAATGTAGTTTTGAAATCCAAAGAACAAAAAGATTTGATTTTTTTATCATGGTACTACTTTAATATTAAATAAACTGCATTTCCATTGGTAGAGTATATGATTCCATTCTCGCAGCACTTCACTTTCTTTTAGAAATTGCTAGTGTTATTATTACTTTAATAACAGAGTAAATTACATCACAGCCTGCACGGATGATCTTATATATACATGTATTTTCTAACCGACGTGATGGGTTCTTTTCCAGAAGTCCTGATAATACATTCTTTGCCCTGTCAGAGATTCTGGACGGAAATTTTACATCTTCCTGTAACAAGAACAACAAGCATTGTCAATACTGTTAATTTTCTTGGCTGAAACTTAAGCCAGGAAATTCGCAAATGAAACAATACAAAAATACTAACTGTCAAAATGAGTTCAAATAGAGTTTCATGATCCCTGTTATAAAAAGGCAGACGACCACACATCATCTCATACATGACGACGCCGACACCCCACCAATCAACTGCCGGACCATAGTCATTGTCTTCAAGAACCTAAAGTAATTAAAGGCAAGAAAATTACTGAACATCTTACTCTTGAATGTACGAAAGGGGGGTTTGGGACAGTGGTGAGAGCACTAGCCACTAGTGAAGAAAAGCTGGAGTTGTTCTCAATAATTAAGAATTATGGAACTTAAGGTGTGCAATTTAATCAACAGTCCATTGGTGTCAATAAGTTTTTATATCAGCCATTAGTTTCATCCTTAAAATAAAAACATCTACATTATCCCACAAATAACAAAAGTTGTTATTTGCAAGATAAGGTAGCAAACAATGCTTTTCTTGGATCTGAGACACAATGGGTTTGCAGCTTTAATGTATATTGTTAAATTTTTGACCTTCGATATTGTGTTTCTAGCTTTCTGATTGCTTCACTCAATCTCAGTTATCAGCTCATATACTGTATGACCTAATGTGGAAAACAATCAAGTCAAGTGCTGCCAAGCTGAAAAATGTGGGCTGGAAGCAATTTCCCAGGAAAAAACATCTGAAACGTTCAGAATTTAATGAAATTTAATATAACAACAATAATATTCCATTCGTGCTTGTTGGATATGAGACTGGTTATAGCCAAATCGGAGCTACGTGCCTCGTTGGCTATTTACCATCTCATATCCAACGTGAGCTAATGTACAGTGTGTAATAATAATAATTATTATAAATACAAAGGTGATTATACAAAATCGCGCGCTCTCATTGGCTCGCTATCTTGGATTATCAGCCGATAATCACCTCAACGGACAAAATGGCTGCCAGTAGTCGTTTTACCACGGTAAGTGAGGATGATTTTCGCGCTGAAATGTTTTTTTTTCTCGTTTTTGAAATAATCACCTGTTTTTTTATACTAAAACAATTATTCGCCTCAGTCTCAGTGATTATCGGTGAATATTCACCTCGACTTAGTCTCGGTGAATATTCATAGATAATCACTTCGACTTAGGCTAATAATTGTTAATTATTGTAAACAACTGGATCATTGGATAATGCATTTCAATCAACGTTTTGATTGGCTTTAGCCATCATGGTTTATGAGCTATTATACCGCGCTCTATAAATGTCAGTAACTGAACGCACCAGTTTTCTTGTACTTACAAAATACATGTATAGTGGGGAAGATCTTTCCATAATTTGTGAGCACTTTTAATACAACAATAATATGCTTATTATTTCATGAGCGCACATTGGATATGAGATAGTAAATATGCTTCTTGTCAAGTGATTCTTAAAAAAAGAAAAAATTTAGTACCAGTGAGAGCATACAATACAAAGCTTAAACTGACCTCTGGCGCCAGGTACTCAGGCGTACCACAGAATGTCTTTGTTGTTGCTCCATGTGTGATATCCTCTTTGCAAAGACCAAAGTCAGCAATTTTAATATGTCCATCTGAGTCTAGCAGGAGATTTTCAAGCTGTGGAGCAAAGTTTTTGAATAAGGGCAAAAGCATGTTTTCATTTACTGCTCACAGAGACTTTGAACCCCCGTCGACATGAGCAATTTTTATGTGACAATTGTCATTAATTTGCTTGTGGAGACAAGGATATTTGGCCAATTTTTATGAGAATGTATTTGCTGAAAAGCTGACGTGTTAAAAAATTACTCGTGTTGATGACTCATTGCATAAAATGTGCCCCCACAATTGGAGATGACCAGTCAACCTTGCCTTGTTTCTGCTTTATCTCTGCTGTTCAAAGGCATTGCTGACCCATCTAATTGCGAATTGTCAACAATATTATTCTTGGTTTTCATCCTCGTGATGAGACGGCCATGTACAAAACAATAAAAAATAGCCCCACAAGTTTTGCATAACAATAGAGTCAAATTCCCAAAAGACATTTTACGTCATTGTTCTGTACACCAACATGGACGCCGTGACGTCAGATGAAAACCCTCAATAATTTGTTGTGCTATCTACACGATCAGATGTATTTGCCAAACTAAAATTGTCACATAACAATTGCTCGTATAGACAGGGCTTAACCCTTTGGCGTCCAAACTGGCCTAAACCGGCCAGACTTTATTTTACGGTGTCTAACGCCAGACGATTTTACTCGTCAATGGGGAACCCCTGGGAGTCAATGGGTTAAAATACTGAAACAATTTCAACAATTGTTTCAAGCCAGGAATGTCATACCTTGATGGAATTTGACTGTGTAAATGTTGTCCTGAAAATGACTGTTCTTTGTGACTAACATTTTGACAACCTGAGAAGATGTCATCTTGAGAGTCAAGTGGCTTGACTCCAAAGATGACTCCTGCCCCAAATAGTTGTTCACATTCCTTCTCAGAACTACAGCTGTACAATAATCAACATCATCCTCAATCCATCATCATCTTGCTTAGTTAATCCATTATTTTATAATTTTAATTGTAGCCCCATACAAGAGTTCTCACAGAGAGATGTATACATATGAAAAACAAAGTCAAACAGGAAAAACATTGGTGACAAGAAGTTCTAAAGGAACTCATGGGCTATTGACCCGTGGCCCTTGAGGGCGCAGGGTCTAATTGTTTTAGTATCACCCAACTAGTCGGACAGAAAAGGCAATAATAAAGTTAGCAAATGCAAGTTGAAGAAATATCTATTTGGGAATTATACGAAAGAAAGCGTCAAGCTTTTCACTACTCGAGGACTATTACTAATTGTCCTCCAGTACCGTAGCCAATTAAGGACGTTCGCGCCCATTGCTACTGCGCATCTTTTCGCAATGTCACGCACACGTCATTCATCGTAGACCACGCAGGTAAACACGATGCTTAAGGTGCAAAAATTTTCCAGAAGAATGGAACGTGAAAGTATGTGGCATCATGGGATAGCTGTGGGCCCAGGTCTTCTCGGAAATGTCACGCAATGGCGTGACAGTGCGAATAGACAATCGCTTTGAGAACTTCGCAGCGATTTTACTCTCTTGAATGCTCGGTGACCCCCATTTTTCTTTTCGTAGATCACTTCCTTTCTTGATTTTGTCCATTTTAACAAAAAACAAAAAAAATCTGAACGTGAGAAGTTACAAATATTTGGCCTTTTATGCTCTCGCGCGACCGAAGTTTTCTTTCTTAGAGTAATATGTGTCGTTTTTCAAGGTCTATTTACCTCAGAAAAAGACATCAGCTGCAAAGGTTAATTTAGTTATATTAGTTATGTTGAACTGAGTACGTTTACCTGATCTAAATTTCACTCATGTAGCTTTTTTATTGCTGACAGTTGTAAGCTAAGTTCGTTTTAAAGTAACGCAATCTTCTAAAAATGCACCTCATGATCTCGAAAACGAGCACGGTGACCCCCCATTTTTTTTGCCTTTTTTGCAAAAGTAGATCATTACCTTTCTGCGTGACAAGTTTAAAAAAAATCTGTACGTGGGAACGTTTTAGGCGCGAACGTCCTTAAAATGCAGGATTTGCATTAGTCCACTAGTTGGGTGATACTAATATAAATTAGGCCACCTCTAATAAATGTACAAATTGAACTCACAGATCAGTAACAGATGCACGTACCACAATATATTATATTTTTTATGCAGTTTAGGATGAACAGTAATAACAGTCAATGAGAGTAAGGTAAGTGAGCAGCCCCTAATACTTTCACCTACGTGAAGAAACATAAAAGTGTAAATATACACTTTTATATTTCTTTGTGCGCAACCCTAGAGGAGACCTTCATGGCTATATATGATTGCGTTTTGCCCAGAACACCCTAAGTGAGACCAAAATCTGAAATTTACACCCCTACGCGAGACGACGAACATCCCTCTCCTTTTTATACATGTATGGGAGTATATGGGAGGTATTTTCTGTTTCAGTGTTAAAGTGAGTTTACGTTCAATGAACAGTGGATGAAGAAACTAAAGACTTAACTTTGGATTTCTTTTGATTTCTTTCAAAAAATTTAATTTGAGCTGCTAAATTCAGGGTGCGGCTTATCTGCGGGTGTTCACGGTACTTGTATCATGTGGATGCAAAGGAAACTGTAATCTGTTTATTTGCTTCTTTCTGCTATCAGAATAAAATTCACAGAATACCAATCACTTCATTCCCAAAACATAATGAAACACTAAACACTTAATGACTGGTCCTGAAGGAAACATGAAATTTAAGGGAAACAAAATTAACTGTTTCCCGAAAGGACCAGTCATTAAGTTATTTGTTCCATAGCGCAAAAAGAAAAATGTGCAACGGCAACAGCAACGGCGGTCGTTGGTCAACATTCGCGGGTAACAGTGCACTGTTACCCTCTGACGTCATAGATTTTGCACTGTTGCTCGCTCAGAGACTTTTGGCGGGAAACAGTTTTATTGTTAGATGTCATGTGACCTCGAAGTAACCAATGAGAATGTGCGCTGTTTGGGAAAAAAATTCAGCTATATAACAAAGAATGTTGTTCCTCAATTCAAGCATTATTGCTTGGTTTTAAAAGACTTAAACCACGTTGGATCCATGAATTCATTCATGAATGAGTGGGAGTAATGTTTGGACAACATGATCTCCAACTTGAGTCCGAGTAATCAGTACTTATAAAATGTTGCAGCACTGCACCAAGTTTTCAAAGTCTTTTCAGTTAACCTCACAACAATGGGACATCACCTTGAGATCCCTGTAAACAACCTTCTTCTCATGAAGGTATTTCACAGCCAACACAATTTCAGAAGAGTAGAACCTTGATCTGTCTTCTGAGAAAACACGTTCTTTGGACAAGTGGAAAAACAGCTAATAAAAAGAAAACCTGGAGTTAATATCTTGCAAAACTGTACAACACAGAAGAAAAGGGACGCATACGTTTACAAAGTGGGAGTCGCGGTGGCCTCATGGTCAGTGTGCTCCACTCTGGATCAAGTGGTCCCAGTTCGGGTCCTGGCTGGGGACATTGTGTTGTGTTCTTGGACAAGACACTTTACTCCCACAGTGCTTCTCTCCACCCAGGTGTATAAATGGGTATCGGCAAAATGCTGGGGGTAACTCTGCAATGGACTGGCAAACCATCCAGGGGGTAGTAAAAAAAAAAAACTCCTAGTCGCTTCATGCCACAGAAACCAGGATAAGCTCCGGCTCTGATGGGCCACTTGGCTCGTAAACAGACTTTACTTTTACATTTGAAAGTAGTACACAGAGACAGGTTAACGGCATGACTATTCTGGGGGTGGGAAGGGTAGGGCATGAGGGGTGAGGGTAGGGGTGGAGATAAGGGGGGGGGGGGAGGCTATCATAGTCGAAACAACACAAACCTTTACAAAAATGCTAACCTTAGCCTTAAACACTGCGCTTTAGGTAATGTTTAGGCCTAAGCATAGTGTTTTTGAAAAGGTTTGGGTTGTTTCAGCTATGGTTCCCTTCTACGCCTACCCCAGAATAGTTATACTGCAGGATTAAAGGATGTGAATGTTTAGTCCAAATAATCACTCACCTCACCACCATTGACATATTCCATTAC
>NC_090887.1:21515090-21527590 GCF_036669925.1 Montipora capricornis | reverse complement strand
ATTGATATCAAATGGTATCAATTTACAGTACCTTTATCATCTTGTTTAATATTGTTTTCAAATTGTTTCAATAAACAGAGATTTAGACAGAAACCTTGTTTTTTATGATACAGTATTTACTGTCCTGCTTCAAAATCTTTGAGAACTGGGTGGCATTGATAAAACCAAACAAAAATCCTTTCTCTAATGTTCAAACATAATACATGTATACAATATACAATTGATCAACAAACCATTTTTTGACTTGTTATGGTGATTTCATCAGAATCCTCTTTTTCATTTGCTTTCAGCGTATCAGCAACTTGTTGAATGGCCGCAATCCACTCCTCCCTGCAAAATCAGTGTATTTATCATATCAGTTGAGCACCGGCACACAAAACATCATGTTGATACTCAGCAATTCTTAAGAGTCATGCAATCACAATAACAATACATGGCGCTGTATTATGCGACTCTAAAATTATTTCTATAAACTCAAGGTTAAGAGACCTGAAATGAAACAACAAATAACTTCGGGACAGGCACTTCAGTGCATCAAAATTATCCTCTTGGAATAAACTCTGCATGGAATCTCTTGCATTCAAAAAAATTATCCAAGTAGACACAAGTGAAAACCATCCTTTATGATTTAAATTTGTATCATTTGGGAAAGTCAAAATTTGCACAGTTGTGCTGAAGGACAGCTGACATATAGTCATTGCTAAAGGAAGTAGTCCATCCAAGAACACCCAGAAAGAGGTAACTTGGTTTATTGCAAATCATCTTTTGATTGAAATCAGAGTGTTACAAGGAACCCAGCATGAACTGACTTCTATTAGTTGTTTACAGGATACCCAACAAAAAGCTGGAAGTCCATTGTAACAAGTGAAGTGGTCTTGTAAGACTTCATGAAAGGACAATTGCCATGAAATGAGTTGGAAGTGATGATGGTTTCTCACAGGTGCATACAGCCCGCATTAAGTGAAGAACAGTACAAACAATCTTCTTAAAAGGAATGCTTATGTCACATGTGAGAGTCCAGGACATACAGGTACAAGAATAAGATTATTGGGATTTTTTTCCATGTGGAAAAAAGGAGAGACAATGGTACCTTGCTCAAAAGAGGCACTGTTGGAATCAGGAGAACACCATAATTTCAATAAAATCCCACAATTACGGGTATTTTACATCAAAGATTCTACACCCATCTTACTAATTTTGTAGTTGAATCAAAAGCAAACCTTTCAGCAGTGTTGTCTAAATGAAATGTCCTCTCTATTAATGTTGTCCACTGCCAACATCTGTAGATTTAAACATCATAAAGAGTAACAGATAATTATACATTAATTTTAGTGATGCTTCCATCAATAACAGTAGTAGCAGAGGTGCTCTTACACCAGTTTTCTGCAACATGACATAATCAAGGACTTTTCAATTAAACTCCGTGAATACTTCTTCTAGTTCAAGGAGTCTTCCTGTTGAAAATCATTTTCAAGGAGTTTTCAATCACCCAGCCATTTTTTTTGGAGTAATCCAGGCATGTTTCAGCCAAGACCACAAAATCTATGCAGTCACTAGTAAATGGTTGAAACAGTGTTAAGCAGCTTACGACAATCTGAAAATGATAATTATTATTACTAGAACTGAAACATTACTCGACCAAGCACACACTAGCCTACACATACAATCATACTTCACAGAAAAAAAAATTTACTGGCACTTACAGTGACTGTAAAAGCAAAAAAAATGAAAGAAATGTTAGTGGTACTATGATCAAAAAATAACTTCCTTTTTTTCGTCAGATTTTGAAAGTGTGTTTGCTTAACACCTGCCTGGCAAAAAATTGAGCTTTGATTTTTATCCAAAGGTTGTTTACTTTGAGTGTACATGTAAGTTTTGAATTTCACAGTAATAATAATAATAATAATAATAATAATAATAATAATGATAACTAATCGTCGTCGCAAGTACAGCAATGATGCAGCTCAACAAGGTCGAACTGAAAGCATACAAAGGCGCCTCTGGCAGCCGCTATACGGTCCATGTGCGACCTTGGACCACAGCTTACAGCAAGCTGGAATCAGCTGTATATTGGTTTTTGCTGAGGAGGGAAAACCAGAGAACCCGGAGAAAAAACCCTCAAAGCAGAGAAGAGAACCAACACAAACTGAGCCCACTTATGGCGTCGGGTCCGGGAATCAAACCTGGGCAACAATGGCGGGAGGCGAGTGCTCTCACCACTGCGCCATCACTGCTCCCCATTACTCACATTCAAAAAACTGACTGACTGGACCTCAGAGGGTTGGATCTAGGAAAACGTGATGTCATTCAAGTGCTCAATAGCTTAAAATTTCATTGTGTAAATGCAATTCACTATGTATGCAAAACGCAAGTTTAAAAATCTGAAAGCCCAAAACTCCTGTGCTGCATATTAATTCAGTCGCGTACAAACACATTGCATCCTTAAACTAGAGTAAGTGACTCTTCAACATCATTTTCTCCTCAATCCAGCTCTCTCAAGATTTTAAAAGTTAGTAAAGGCGGACTATTTAAATAAGAAAATTCCCGTTAAAATACACAAGTGTCTTTTTGAAATGAAGGCTTAAGACTTTGGTCACTTAGTGTTGAGTCAACATAGTTTTGAAAACCAAAGGAAAATAAGATTTGATTTTTTGATGATAGTACGTCCACTTTAAATGGACTTACAGATCGAGCTGAAAAAAAAAAAAAAAAAAAACGAAGAAACTGGCACAGTACCTTATTATAAATGAATTTGACTTTGGCTTTTCTGTTCTCATTATCTGACATTCTGTCAACAAAAGAACAATATCACATAGAGGTCTGTGTAATGTACTTGAATGAACACCTAATGAATTAACCCTTATAAATCATGCATCTGTAATTGGTGATCCTCATTTTACCTAGTAGGTTGAATACGCACTCTACCTAATCAACCCCATATAAAAGGATTGAAAACACCTTTACCTTCCGTCAAACCTATGTCTTACTCATCTCAACACATCTTCTTAATGTCTCGTATCATCTTATCGGATACTGAACTCATACACTTAGCCCTTCAGTCTCAACATTACAACATAGTAAGGGAACAAAGAACTGTACTATGTACTTACAAGTTCTCGAACTCTGACCCTCCAAATCTTAACACCACTACACTACAGCGACGAACATGCTCAACCAAACACAGTTGTTTTAATTATTTACTTCTGTATAATAAGTAAATTGCTATCCATGTATAATAACCATAAGAAATCCTAACCTGACCCTAATTTTCGCTAGGCTTAATTGAAGCTCTAAAAAAAGTTTCTTCATTCATCTAAGTGTGTTTTTCAACCTATATGTAGGTAAATAATTAAGGATCACCAATTTAACCTAGGTTAAAACGGATTCCACCTGAGAATGGGTTTTACCGGCAACATATACACCAAGATATTTAAAAAAATTAAAAAATTCTGGACTACTACAGTTATCTCCAATATTGCACAAGACCGAGCAACGTGATGATAATCCATTTACCAGTACTTACTGGAAACTGAGAAGTTATTAAGAGGTTCAGTTTCTCTTGATTTAGGAACTTCCTTGTATCCAATGAAACTGCCATCACTCCAAAGCTGAAAATATCTTGATCTCCACGTCCTGATGTACTCCCCTATGGGTGAGATTTAAAACAATTTCATGTACAGTAAAACTTTGAGGTCAGAAAGACTGACAGGTGTCTATCATTACTGGTCAACATTATCACAATGCATTCTGGGGCATTTGAGGTATCACTGGGCCAATTGCCATGTTACATCTTTTACTGTAAATAAAGGGGCTACGTCAGACAATGATGTAATTTCATGACACCCAAAATGCCCAAAAAGTACAGTAGAATGAAACCTTGCAATAACCACTAAAACTGTTGAACAACATAAAAGAAATACAGCAAAAGAAAAGAGAAGCATGGATGGACACCAATGGACAAGATTGAAACGGACTGCATTTGGGTAATCTTGACAAAAGTCAGCCCGATATTTTTCAAGTTTATAGCAAATAGCCTTGATAAAGGTCGTTTTGGTTCAGAATCATCTTGTTTGTGATGTAACGATAATTTTATCAGTAAAGGAAGTCCACATTACCATTTTCGAGTTTTAAACTCCTGATTAACTAAAGATTTTCCCTGAAAATAGCCTCTCTAAGATCACAAATCAATACAGTACCTCTCTTTTGGACCCAGCCTACTTTCACAATTTGTGCACCAGGGCTTGGACCATGAACAGCTGACATTGTGAAGCCTGCTGTGAAGACCCTTGAAAATAAGACTAAACCATTACAGGAGAAATAATACTTGATTGTAAACTATGTAATGGTGTATAAGTTTCTCTTGACATGTTCTGAAGTGATTCTTTCATTTTGAGTCTGTAGATCTAATTCTAATACATGCCATTCATAAGCAAATAAGTGGCTTTTTGAGAGCCACAAGTGGTACTCTTTAACACAAGGTAAACTTGATACAAAGATGTTGTAAATTGCCGCGTTAATATTATTGGAAATGAAGGCAAGAAATCACGTGGTTTAACATGGTCTGACAGTTACTGTATAAACTCAGCAAATGGGAGATAAATGAAAATTCCCGTGCTAGATAATAAATAATTTGTTGCTGTTGCAATTTGATTCTTATAAGATTATTTTCTGGACGGAAATAACTAAGCAACAACTCGGGGGGTTTTACTTACATCGAAGACAACGTAGAGGAAATTACAATCACATGCGTAGTATTACATTGTCTCTGTTTTGAAACGGAACTCGGTGCATTCTTACCACAACAAGTTTTAATAAATATTACTTTTCAAAGGAAGTTTAATACACAGAAAAAAGTTAATTATATCATCCATTTACTTTCATCTTTGATGGGTTCATTTCATCACATCGATCGAACAAATGTTGATAAATTTTAAATTTAAATCGATTTAATTAAGAGGATGTCTGTCCAAAATAAACAATATAATTGTTGCAAAACGAGATTACGCAAACCATGCAGCAAGTCAAAAAAATCGCTTACAAGATGTCGGCCTTTTGATATTCTCCTTGAGATTATTCGGTGTTACGAAAATAAACTGATAGCTGCCGTTATGATACAAGCATAGACTAAAACTACTTGTATAAAGAAAAGCATGTAAAAGAGCGAGACTGTTTGGCAAAATATTTTTTTAGAAAAAATAAAATAAATTTGGTTTTACGACTTATCAAGGTTCTTCGAAAAATTATTTGACCCGTGAAATTTTGGTATACTGAATTGTTGCGCGAAAAAGTTACTTGTTGAATTCCGCCCACAGAGAACAAATCATGGTGACATATTGGAAGGCAAGAACAGCGACGAGAGCTTCAGCGGAAATCTTACTAAATTATCCTCAATATTTAGTATCGAACACTAGTTTAGGGAAAACAAAAGAAACAATGTAAACAAATTACACCAAGGCATAACTACTTTAGTTGCAAAGAATTAAAAACTAAGATCACAACGCATTCCTGTAGATGTATGTAACAACGCTCCCAGGAAATTTTGCTTTCGGGTTAGAGTTCGCTCGATTATACTTCGATATCGTCACTTTCGAATCCGATCTGCTCTAAGGTTCGTTGTGATTTGTTGGGACAATATGAAAGAAGAAAATAACAATAGCGTACCTGTTTGTCACTCCAGTAAATTTTAAACAAACAAGTAGGTATAAGCGATCTGTGAACGTCCTTCCAGCCGAAGCTGTCGCTTGTCGGAAAGAGCAATCGACAACTAGTACTCAATCTCCTCGCGTCCTTTGTCACGCAACAATAATTTTCAAATGGACAAAAGAGGCCCTGACAAAGGGAGGGGGGTGGGGGGGTCCCGTGTCGCTTGTCTGAATTTTAAAATCACTCGTGTTGGGGTTTAATCGGCTCACTCTCGGAATTTTGCTGGGAAGGATGTCTTTTGTCAGATGAATTTCTCAGTAACAATCCTACAGTAAAAAGTTAATCGAATAACGGCATTCAAGACCTATGATACATGTCTAAAAGGAATTCATTTTATGTGCTGTCACTACTTTTTGGGCCATGTCGCTTGTCGGAATTTACCATGTCAGGGCCTCACAAAAACGGCTAACTCGATGTTGTACCCAATTCAAATCTCCCGGGGTTAAGATTCTTTGTGTATTGTATTTGCATTATAATGTAGCATTCACATTTAAATTATATGGAAATGCCTGGAAGAAAACGGTTCATTCCCAAAGTGTTTGAATTGGGTACAACATTGACTAAAGTCAATTTTAATTTGGTCTATTTTTGGGGGTCTTTCGGCAGGAACCAGAAAGCATTGTGTTTTTGGTCACTTGGGATTAGTCTTTATTTGGAGTTATTTTGTTTTCTGTCTTTGTTTCTTTTATTTTACGTAATTTGTGCTCCGGGACCGTCAGAAGTTGCCATTTTTGGGATTGACTTGACTCTTTGCTACTCCATTCTGGGAGGGTATAGAAAACTGTGGGTGGGTGGGTGAGATCTTTTCCACACACAAAAAAAAGTAGGAAGAGGGAGAAAGGGTTTTTCTAGTAAAAAAAAAAAAGGATTTCTATTTCACATGGAAGAGCTATTCTACCCAAGCAACACTTATAAAGTGCACATGACAGTGAAGCATCACATCACTTACTCCTCGTTTGCTGCGGCAGGTCTAAAACACAGGTCACATTCCACAGGTCACTCGTTGCAAGTCAATGTTTTGCCTTTTTGAAAGTAACGCAAAACCCTCAATTTGGCTAACCCTAGGCCTAAATACCAACCTTTGGCCTAGGGTTAGCCAAATTGAGGGTTAGGGTTAGCGGTACTTTCAAAAAGGTAAATCAATGACCTGCAATGAGTGACCTGTGAAATGTGACCTGAGGCCCCCGAGGCCGCAGACCGAGGGCAACTTTTTCAAGACTGAGGTCAAAGTTTTTCGCTATACGGACCAACCCTTAGCTGTTAAATAACTTATTATTTTTTTCCTCACTCTCTCTCTTCCTCTCTGAAATCACTTTTTGAATTGTTGACTCCCACTGCGCTTGATAGCGAATGCAGTAAGCGACTTACAAACTGAACTTTTCAAACAGAAATATTTTTGTTTGAATTCTATTTCCACACCTCTTGTCTAATAAAAATTTATTCTGAAACACTTAGGTACTTCTGTATGTAAACGGATTCGGTGTCAAAAAATGGAAATTTTAGGTCATTACACAAGCTCACCCAACAAGGGCTAGGATTCTGCCCGGCAAGGTAGAAAAATTCTGCCCTCCTCCAGAGCCAATCAGATTGCAGGATTTGCAGAATTCTGCCTGCTCATGCATTAAGAAAAAATAAATGCCCTTAATAGTAAGTCAGCAGGTACAGTATATGTTGGAAACAACTGACCTCCAGTGACTTTATTTATCATCACTATGTGATCATATTCTGGACAAAAGATGGAGCCGGTTACTCCAATGAACAGTGACATGGATCAAACCGTGCTGTAAACAACGAAGATTGGTTTGATGAAATGAGCTGATTGAAGTAAACTCACCACTGTACTTTTATTTATTATATGGTAAGCTATTCTCAGGCTAAATGGAGTCCTCTAATTGGATGGTTTTTGGTCTGGATTTTACAGTATGAACCATTACCATGGAAACAGTCCTTTTCCATAATTTTTCTCTCCTGGGAAATTAAAGTTGAGTGCAACACAAAAACTTTTTGAAAAGCAGAAATTAATTTTTTTGATCACAACAGTACAATAATAATTATAGCAGGTGGAATTTAGTTAAGCTGTCGCTTGTCGGAAAGAGCAATCGACAACTAGTACTCAATCTCCTCGCGTCCTTTGTCACGCAACAATAATTTTCAAATGGACAAAAGAGGCCCTGACAAAGGGAGGGGGGTGGGGGGTCCCGTGTCGCTTGTCTGAATTTTAAAATCACTCGTGTTGGGGTTTAATCGGCTCACTCTCGGAATTTTGCTGGGAAGGATGTCTTTTGTCAGATGAATTTCTCAGTAACAATCCTACAGTAAAAAGTTAATCGAATAACGGCATTCAAGACCTATGATACATGTCTAAAAGGAATTCATTTTATGTGCTGTCACTACTTTTTGGGCCATGTCGCTTGTCGGAATTTACCATGTCAGGGCCTCACAAAAACGGCTAACTCGATGTTGTACCCAATTCAAATCTCCCGGGGTTAAGATTCTTTGTGTATTGTATTTGCATTATAATGTAGCATTCACATTTAAATTATATGGAAATGCCTGGAAGAAAATGGTTCATTCCCAAGGTTTTTGAATTATGTACAACGTTGAGTTAGTCAATTTCAATTTGGTCTATTTTTGGGGGTCTTTCTGCAGGAACCAGAAAGCATTGTGTTTTGGTCACTTGGGATTAGTCTTTATTTGGAGTTATTTTGTTTTCTGTCTTTGTTTCTTTGTGCTCCAGGACCCTCAGAAGCTGCCATTTTTGGGATTGACTTGACTCTTTGCTACTCCATTATGGGAGGGTATAGAAAACTGTGGGTGGGTGGGTGAGATCTTTTCCACACACACACACACAACAAAAGTAGGAAGAGGGAGAAAGGGTTTTTCTAAAAAAAAAAAAGGATTTCTATTTCACATGGAAGAGCTATTCTACCCAAGCAACACTTATAAAGTGCACATGACAGTGAAGCATCACATCACTTACTCCTCGTTTGCTGCGGCAGGTCTAAAACACAGGTCACATTCCACAGGTCACTCGTTGCAAGTCAATGTTTTGCCTTTTTGAAAGTAACGCAAAACCCTCAATTTGGCTAACCCTAGGCCTAAATACCAACCTTTGGCCTAGGGTTAGCCAAATTGAGGGTTAGGGTTAGCGGTACTTTCAAAAAGGTAAATCAATGACCTGCAATGAGTGACCTGTGAAATGTGACCTGAGGCCCCCGAGGCCGCAGACCGAGGGCAACTTTTTCAAGACTGAGGTCAAAGTTTTTCGCTATATGGACCAACCCTTAGCTGTTAAATAACTTATTTATTTTTTTCCGCACTCTCTCTCTCTTCCTCTCTGAAATCACTCTTTGAATTGTTGACTCCCACTGCGCTTGACAGCGAACGCAGTAAGCGACTTACAAACTGAACATTTCAAACAGAAATATTTTTGTTTGAATTCTATTTCCACACCTCTTGTCTAATAAAAATTTGTTCTGAAACACTTACTTCTGTATGCAAACGGATTCGGTGTCAAAAAATGGAAATTTTAGGTCATTACACAAGCTCACGCAACAAGGGCTAGGATTCTGCCCGGCAAGGTAGAAAAATTCTGCCCTCCTCCAGAGCAAATCAGATTGCAGGATTTGCAGAATTCTGCCCGCGTGCTCATGCATTGAGAAAAAATAAATGCCCTCAATAGTAAGTCAGCAGGTACAGTATATGTTGGAAACAACTGACCTTCAGTGACTTTATTTATCATCACTATGTGATCATATTCTGGATAAAAGATGGAGCCGGTTACTCCAATGAACAGTGACATGGATCAAACCGTGCTGTAAAGAAGGAAAATTGGTTTGATGAAATGAGCTGATTGAAGTAAACTCACCACTGTACTTTTATTTATTATATGGCAAGGTATTCTCAGGCTAAATGGAGTCCTCTAATTGGATGGTTTTTGGTCTGGATTTTACAGTATGAACCATTACCATGGAAACAGTCCGTTTCCATAATTTTTCTCTCCTGGGAAATTAAAGTTGAGTGCAACACAAAAACTTTTTGAAAAGCAGAAATTAATTTTTTTGATCACAACAGTACAATAATAATTATAGCAGGTGGAATTTAGTTTTACATGTAAAAGGTTACTGTCCAAAGTTTGCTGATGGAAGACAAAGGGTTACGAACATTCACCAAGCAGAGAAGTGTCCTATCATTCACAAAAATGATGCCTTAAAATAAACAACTTACTAACCTCACTTGTTTGGGACTGTATTTAGCTCTTATTAACCGAGCAGGAGGTCTGTATGGGAGAATCTTGACCGAGGTCGTGAGTACAGACCGAACGCAGTGAGGTCTGTACACAAGACCGAGGTCAAGATTCTCCCATACAGACTGACTAAGCTCGGTTCATAAGATGTTTATTATATGGCAAACAAGAACAATTTAATTCATTTAATGTAACTGGTTTGTACTAACTGACATTTTGCTTGCGAACGGCGATGAGTGGCGATGAGCTGAACTTAATTCTGTCAAAGTTTGCTCGTCATCCTCTCTTTTGTCATCATGCTGTTTGGCACTTCCATAAATAAATATTGGTAGAAGAAAATACTCAGTATTTTTGCATTTTAGTTTGCATCTTTTCGTCGCAAAACACTACCAGACTAGATGCCGTTCTAGACGGGAAAATCTAGACTGCAGTCAATATCGATTTCAGCCAATCAAATTCGTGAACTTGGTAGTTCCCAGTCCTTGTGAAACAGAACCATATAATAATGGGGAATATTGGCCCATGGTTGTTTTTGTACGGACCGAGCACAGCAAGGCCAATACTGCCACAACCTCAGCCCAATATTCCCCAGTACAGTCTTTGTGCTTGTTTAAGGCACTGTTACACATGAAATGTTCATGCAACTTGTCTCGCAATGTTTTTGCGATATGGTGGCGGGACAAGTTGCATGAAACAGTTTACAGTGCAACAGCACCTTTAGTAAGAGGTTATTACTTTTACAGATTCATTTGATACAACCAAGTTTCTGTGCCTCACTCATAAAAGAATGTCTAGAGACTGACATGATTACCAAAAAATAAGGAAAACCTTCTTGAAAAAGAAAAATGCCTTCAGCTATTTAGAGAAGATTTCCCTTCTATTCCAAATAAAATCTGAAAGATATCACCCAAGTTATGCTGTTCCAAATAATGAAGAAACTGGCCCATATCCATGTGATTCTCTCTTGTCCCATGAACTTCGAAAAATAGTTCATCAAATCCCGAAAATTTTCTTTGATCATCAATGCTCAAGTTCTCATCTCCTTTCTCTCTGTGTCTACATGTAATTTTCTTCCAATTTAGTCGACGCAAACGGCTGAAATATTCCTCGACATTTATCTGATTGCCTTCCAAACAAACAACCCCTGGTTTACCTGGGAGACAAAAACCAGTAAGGTCATAATCGCACGCCCATTGTAAAATATCTTTTCTCTTTGTTTTACTGTAGATATGATGCATGTACAACCACATTCTTAGGAAAGTTCCATTTTTTTTAGTTTTGTGATCATTTTCCCGTAGTTTACACTCTGCCGTAGTTAATTTGTCGTCTTGACTTCTTCTGATATAAATTCCTCCATTTTCTTGAACCCACTGAATGACAGGCAAAGTGCAGAGCTCACCTCTTTCAAGAGATGATAAGTGTGAATTCAATTCATCGTTTAATTCCCTCTGGGCCTCTCTGTTTACAACCTGTGATCTAGCAAACAACTCTGGTTTACTGTTAGGGTATTCCTGAGGAATGTAAAACGACACTTCTATCATGTTTTCTCGGTCACGATTTGCCTCACCGAATTCACCATGTAATAAGCTTATCGTTAGTGAAAAATTAAGACCATTTGGCTCCAAATTTGTTCTTCCTGAACAAAATTCTTGTATGTCTGCGAGAACTTGCTCATCCACTTTAAACTCATCTTCTGTGGGATACATAGATCGAAGCATTTCCACCTCCGAGATCTGCAGTGCTAGACTTTCTCGGATGTGATTTATCTCCTCCACGCTTGTCGCCATTTTGCCAAATCGATCGGGTACAGTACGTAAAAATCTTCATATATCAAGTACCCACCATACAACGTACGTCATGACTGCAGACTCATAAAGAGATGTTTTCAAAGGAAATGAGTGTCACAAGTGTATATATTTCGTCAAAATAGAAGAAAGTTAACTTTTTCTTCGAAAATGCCGGAGAAAACGATAGCAAAACTTTGTATGGTGTCTTGGAACGGACTGCCTTGAAAGGCAAGAATGGGTGATTCCCAGGATAATGTCAGGTTGACGTCCTTTCGTCCGCTTAGTCCAGAAACGACTACATCTATCTTCTCCCTGGCGCGATTTTTTCAAAGAAGGAGACCTGAAGCACGAGTGGCGGTTAAGGTCGACAGCGCAAAGAAACAAGGTTCATTGAATTCACTTGTCAATCCTCGAAACTCTCCGCAGCTCCAGAAGCGAACGTCAATTTCATCAACGAGAAATCCTGATCTTCAACGTACTTGGTCGTCTTCACCACTTGTAGGACGCAAGGCCAGTTATCACTCCAGCGCGGTTGTCGGTAGCAGAATAAGACACCCTTCCTCTGCCGGTTCTCGAAATGTCCACGCTGTTCTTGGTCGCTTGGATGCAGCCGCGGGCGGTAGAGGACAAGTGAGAAAACCAATTTACTTAATCAACAGACTTAACTGATTAGAGTGTAATGTGAAGTGCTAAGTTTCTACCCCATATGAACCATGTGAGCGTTAGCCCTACTGATGGAAATGGGCCCACACAAGGACAGAGAA